>NW_026067896.1:2552737-2555793 GCF_014885135.2 Alexandromys fortis | reverse complement strand
TTTTTGGTTTTTCGAGACAGGGTTTCTTTGTGGTTTTGGAGCCTGTCCTGGAACTAGCTCTTGTAGACCAGGCTGGTCTCGAACTCACAGAGATCCGCCTACCTCTGCCTCCCAAGTGCTGGGATTAAAGGCGTGCGCCACCACCGCCCGGCTCACTGTAGACTTTTTAAACACTTGCTGGGTCAATGAACGGACCCATTTCTTCAGCAAATTTGTCATGAAGGCCCAGTGACAGAGCCAGCCATTGGCTATTCATCCTCTACTGTTGCCAAGACACTGCCTACGACCTTCCACTAGGAGAGAACATGCTGTTTGGAAAGATGCTGCAAGGGCTGGAGAGATGGCTCCTCAGTTAAGAGTGGAGAGCTCTTCTACAGGACTAGAGTTCATTTCCAGCCCTGACAGCAATCCCCTAGCTCCTGCCCATTGCCTTAATAACGCAGCTCTTTACCTCCCAAAGCGTGAGAAGCAGAGGGTGATATATGACAGTGGATGGTTGTTTTAGTGTTCAGTCCCTAGCCAGGCTGTTGTTAAATTTTAAATGCTCACTGGAGATGAGCAGGGAATAGCCAGGACTGTGTATGTGCTTAGACTGGAGCAAGGGCAAAGGCTAGGAAGAGGGAGGAAACAGCTAGAGAAGAAGAAACCATGGCTGGGAGGGAGGAGGCAACTGACAAGCTGTGTCCAGGGCATCTTTTGAATCACCCAGAGGGCACTGGTGACCTCCAGCATACAGAACCAGGATTCGGGCTATTAAATGTGGATGTGAAAAGAAAATGAGCGGACAGGCTGGGGAAACCGTGGGATACTAGGCTTATAGAGCAGGCAGACAGAAAGACAGCATGACCCTTCTCGCGGAGAGCCTGCCAATTTGAATAGATTTAATTTCACATCAAAGAACAGCTTGTGCCAGCCTCTGTAGGCTGAAAGGAAACATCATAGTTCCCTATATTTAATCAGATGTTCAGCTGAGCAGGGGGTCCCTGTGGTACAGCTGGCTCCCCAACCCCAGCTTCAAATCTGACAGACTCCATGGGCTGAGCATCCGGAAGGAGTACAGCATCCCCACGGTGCGGTCAGGCTTCCTGCTCAGCCCCACAGGCTTCGCTTTCCTCTTCTCCCCAACACAGGAGAATGAATGGGAAACCATGAAGGAGAAATAGAAGCAACCACTTTTAAGTGGTCCAGACGGATATTGACAGGGCAAGGTGGGACCACGTCTCTGGCCTCCATCCCTGGCATTTTCATGGGCTGTTTTGTCTTGGAGTTCACTCCCTTCCTTTATCCTTCCACCTTGAGCTTTGCTTTTTCTGCTGGCTCTCGCTTCTTGACCCGGAGATAAGGCTCTGCCTCCCACTTGCCGTCGACATGGCGGAATTTTGCCTGGGCTCGCCAACAGAAGACAATTGGCTCCCATCTTATTAGGGGGAAAGGCAGATTGTGTCTGTAAAGCCAGGGCAGGAAAATAGCAGCTTACTGAGACAAAACAGCTCTTAAAGCAAAGAGAAATAAAAAAGTCACGAGGGGGCTGGAGAGACTCAGTAGGCAAGAGCACTTGCAGGGGACCCTTATGTGATTCCCAGCACCCACATCAGGTTGCTTAACACCACCTATAACTCCAGTTCCAGGGGATATGGCGACCTCTTCCAGTCTCCTTGAATACCAGGCACACTCACACTGCACATATAGACATGTGGTCGCTCACATATAAACATCAAATTATAAATCAGTTTTTAAGTTTATAAGAAAGGAACAAATGGTACCTCCACCTGCTTCACCCTATAGAAGAGAGAACATCTTGACAAAATGCTGGAGATGCCGGAGTTGTGGGATAGCTGCGGAGGAGAGCGGCTCACAGAGTGGAACCAGCCCCTGAGACAGAAGAGTGTTGCTGTCAGCAAAACCGAAAGGAGTTGGAGATCTGAAGAGCGTCTGACTTCAGACATGGAGATGCGGAGTCTGGGCCCACCTGTTTAACTGAGTTACATTTAGAATACATTTGAGGAAATAGATTTTTTTTGTTTTCATTTTTATTACACTTAATTAGTTTATTGAAACAGGGTCTTTCTACAGCAACCTGACTATCTTGGAACTCACTCTGTAGACCAGGCTGGCCTCAAATTCACAGAGATCCGCCTGCCTCTGCCTCCTCAGTGCTGGGATTAAAGGTGTGTGCCATTACTCCAGGCTTAAAAACAAAAAATTAAACCAATTCCAAGGATGGGACTCAGGTTGCAATGGATGCCAAGTCTTACCCACTGAGCCATCCTTGCAGCCTGGGAATCAATTTGTAAGGACATCTATAATGAATATTTGATAAATTATCAGATTAGCCCTTGGTATCCCCTTAATCTGCAGTTACCATCTTTGAAGGCCTGAAGAGTCAGTGTTGAAGAGGAGAGGGGCAGAGAGGAGAGGGAGGGGAGGGGGAAGGGAGGGAAGAGAGGGGAGGGTGGAGGAAGGAAGGAAGGAAGGAAGGAAGGAAGGAAGGAAGGAAGGAAGGAAGGAAGGAAGGGAAAGGAGGGGCGAGCTCAGCCTTGGCTTGCAGAAGTGGTCCCCAAGAGGGAAAAGGCTCCACCAGGCTTGCAGTACTTTGCCCCCTCCTGAGACCACCCAGGAGCGCACTCTGGGTCCCACAAGGCAGGCTTCTTCTGAACAATCGGCTGCACGTTGCCCCACCCTCTGAGTCAGAAACCAACACAGAATCTTAGCAACAAAACTGATGGGTGGGCGGACCTTATTCCGATTCCGCGCTTTTACGACTTGTCAACCTGTCTTCCCCTACTTAGGATTTGTCACGGCTCCAGCTTTCCTTCGAGATAATCCGTAAACATCCACACATGACTCAAGCCAAATATTTGTTGCTGTTCAAAGTATACCATAGCGTACCCAGGTTCTCTTCCAGCTGGTGAGTCACCGCTCACACGGGCCGGGCGCCAGCTCCACCTGCCCGGGCGCTCTCTGCACCGGGTTATCACCCCACCCGCCTAGCCTCTGCTCTGCGCATGCTCAGGCAGGGCTGAGATTGGGGGTGGGGGCAGAGAGAGAGAGAGAGA
>NW_026067896.1:2548507-2552690 GCF_014885135.2 Alexandromys fortis | reverse complement strand
GAGGAGGAGGAAGGAGGAAGGAGGAAGGAGGGAGGGGCGAAGGAAGGAAGGAAGGAAGGAAGGAAGGAAGGAAGGAAGGAAGGAAGGAAGGAAGGAAGGAAGGAAGGAAAAAAGAGCAATGTTTGGGGAACGCGTTAGGAAGACTGCAGACGGGAAGTCCGCCACACCACATTATTCAGGGCAGTTTCTTATAAGAAGAGCAGTAAAGAAATTGCAATTTATGCCATTTAGAGGCGAACCGCCCTTCCATCTGGAGTGGCTGTGGAATGAAAAGCACCCACAGGAGGGAGGGGGAGCGGGCTCCAGGTCTGCCGTGAAAAGGCTGCCTGGATTCGGCTAGTCACAAAAAACAGCCGGGGGCGGAGAGAGGGAGCAGAAAGCCACCCCGTGAATTCCAGATTGCGGTTTACGCTTTTGTGTCTTGTGAATGCTCTTTTCCAGGGGTCCAGCCCAGAGCTCAGCCGCTGGAAGGGAGAAGGAGCGAGAACATCAGTTACTGCCTGCCAGGATGATGGATAAAGAAAAGCCAGTCCATCCGAGGATGAGAGAATCCTTCCTTAGGGCAAGGGAGAAGTCACCAGGGGCAGGGGTGAACTTTATCAACCCAAATGCCACACCAGCCGTTTATTCCTGTTCTGAACCAGGGAGGTGACTGTCACCCCAGTATGCTTCAGGGCCCCTTGAACCGTTAGAATTACCCAAACCTAGTAGGATACAAGAAGTGGGATCCAGCTACTGAGAATCCGGACACATTCCAGCACTACCAAACCCTGAAGATTCTGTTGTGTTAGCTAAGGAATGTCTCCAGGCTGACCTTCTAGGCGGTGAGAGGAGCTAGAGACTGGGGCAGGAGGAGCCAGGGGCACTTTCTTCTAGGACCTTGGCCAGGGGGAACCTAGAAGCAGCCCTTCCTGCCTGCAGGGAATGTTTAGCTGGACTCTCCACACTCCCCAGATCTGTTTAAGTTTGCTGGGGTTCTCCTCCCACCAGCCAGGTGAACACCAGCACTGGAAGGCTGCCGGCTTCTTTGCCCGGTTAGGTTCACCTCTGCCTCTGGCAATCTTGCCAGTCACACTGCCTCTGCCTGCTTTAGAGAGTGATGCACCCGCTCAGCTCGCTCTGGGGAATGAAGACCAACAAGCGCTGGTGCTTCTCAGCACCAGGACTAGCCTATAGGTCAGCTTTACCCACACAGACTGCTGTTAAACTTGCCTAGAAGGGTTCCTTTAAAGCGGCTTCCCTCAAGGCCAGATGATAGGAACAAAGCAAGATTATGTTGCAAAATGTATTTGAAAGCAAAACCTTCCTAGCATTTTTTTTAACCTTGCAAATATCTCCAGAATGTCTGTGCTGACAGGACTGTGTGGGCTGCCTGCTCCATCCCGGAAAGGAAGGCGGGTGCTCAGAAGGCTTAGTGGAGTGAATTAAGGGGAAGGAGACTTCTTTTCTCAACGTCCACTAGCCGGTGTTCTCACATTGCGCCTGAGCAGACTCTGGCACCAGTTGCTGCTCCTGTCTGCCCTCTGTTTCCAGGAGATCTTCAGGACGGGAGTCTTCATTTATATGAGACAAGATGTATCAAAGTGGTGTCTGGGTTGGGGGTGGGGGAATGGCTCAGGACTGGTGATACAGCTTGCTTGGCTTCAGCAAGATCCTGGATTTGAGTAACCCCGGCCAACCCTTAAAAACAAACAAAACCTGCTACTGCTAATCAAGGAACATGAATATTTTCTTCCTTCCCTCCTCCATCTTTCTCCCCTCCTTCCCTCCTTCTCTCCCTCCTTTCCTCTCTTCTTTCCTGACAGGATCCCACTTTGTGGCCCTGGCTGCCCTGTAACTCACTCTATGGGTGGTTCTCAACCTTTCTAATGTCTCAGCCCTTTAAATACAGTTTCTCCTGTTGTGGTGACCGCCCCCTCCCCCCCCAGCCATAAAATTATTTTCGTTGCCTTCATTAGTTGGCCAATGACTATACTGGGTGTTCAGACCCAGCACTGAGCCTTTCTCAGGGTGAGCTTTTAAGCACAAAAACCCTGTTCTGGGCTGACATACTTCAGTTAACAAGAACAGTTAGCCGGAGGTGGAACTAGGTTAGGACATTTCGAGACTTTCCCAGGACTATATGGACTTTGATGGATTCGGGCTTTGTTTCAGTTTGGCAGGAGGTGCTGAGTGTTGCAGCCTGGATGGCCCTTCCACCATGGAGTCAGTTGTGCTGTCTGGGGCCCTGTTACAGAAGACACAGTGGAGCCTGAGCAGTTGAAGCTTGCACAGGTAGAAGAGCGGGGTTTCTGGAGGGAGGCAGCAGACAGATTATAATCTGACTGGAAGGAATGGTAAGTCTCCCGGTAGTTATGGTCCTCTCTGCCTGGGCCAAGGGTCAGATGCTCATTTCTTTTCTTCTTGTGGAAAAAAAAAAGATGCCCTAGATGAGTGGGGTCCTCAGGCAGGAAACCTGGGCCTGCATCCTGCAGTGCTTCTCAGTGTAGCTATGAGGGGCTACTGCGAATAGTCCTGACAGGGAGAGGGACCACAGCTGAATTATAAAGGTGTCAAACTTCCAGCTGCTGCCTTGCCCTCCTCCCCCCTGAACGGATACAAAGGCCTGGCAACTTGAAACAAAGACCTTGCCTGCTTGTATTTTTCCCCTATCTGTGGCAAGCTCCCCCTACCAACCTGTCCAACAAGTTCAAGGCCAGTTCCAGACCAGCCTCCTGGTTTTTGTTCTAAATGATCAACCCTAAATTAGGGGACAAAAATCCTTAACCCCTTCCACCTTCCAGCCTGACTCGTAAGTACCCTTCACACGAGCTTCTCTGGGAGAAAGACTCAGGACCCCGAGCCACCATGATCGAGCCCTGAAGTGGGAAAGCATTTGGAGAAATTAGCAGCATAGTCACAGACAGACATCGTGGGGTCTCGAAGGGAAAGAAAGCCTTTCCTTACAAACCCAGAATAGCAAGAGTCAGGACACAGTGCTTCAGACAGCAACAATGGGCCCTGAGGGGAGAGACACACCTTTCTATTCCGGAGAACAAAGAGGCTCTCTGACTTTGATGGGGTCGCAGGGATGTGGACAGGTTTCATACCCATCTGCCTGGAATCACGGAGGCAGCAGTGGGTGGGACCGTGAACACATCCAGCAGCTGCCAGAAGGAGCAAGAATGGCAAGGCACGGCACAGCACAGCAACTCCGTCTGCAGAGGGATGTAGCCTGATTTCTGGGAGAGGAGAAACAGGCAGCGAGAGTGTCTCTCGCCTAACTGGGAGATGGCTCAGTGCAGCCAAGGTGTCCTCCATCTCCCAGAAGCTGTTTTCCTGAGGCAGGTGTTACTCGGTCTTGTGAAGCAATGGGATCTCTGCTAACAATGTTCAGGCAGCTTTGGGCTCCACAGCAAGCATGTACGAATCTGTTTTTTGTCTTACTATCTTTTAACAAGAATGATGCCCTTATCTGTCAGTGGGCACATCGCTGCAAGACAGCCTTGTTTATGCTCACCTCGTCTTGAATCTCAGTGAAATAAACGCAGGTTGGTACACAGTCACCTCACTGTCCCCAGCCAATACTTGGCTATGCCGCTATGGTACTGTCTGCTTTGGGAGCCTCAGCAAGTGCTCACCGCATTCGACATGTCCTCGTCACAGTTGGTGGCCAATACATCTTCCACATAGCGAGCATCTATGGTGTGCTCTGGGCGCAGAGACCAGGTTTCTGTAGATGGAGATTATTCTCTATCCTGCTGGTTCCACTGGACCGGTGTCTCTCCATTCACCGGGTCCCCACTTTTGACCACTCTGAGGCTTAGTATCAGTTACAGTTGTTTGGCCAATGGCTTAGGCTTCTTATTGTCTAGCGCTCTCTATACATTAACCCATTTCTTTTTTTTTTTTTTTTTTTTTGGTTTTTCGAGACAGGGTTTCTCTGTGGTTTTGGAGCCTGTCCTAGAGCTAGCTCTTGTAGACCAGGTTGGTCTCGAACTCACAGAGATCTGCCTGCCTCTGCCTCCCGAGTGCTGGGATTAAAGGCGTTACATTAACCCATTTCTATTCATCTGTGTAGTACCACGTGCTTGTGGTTTACTGGATATGTCCTGGCATCTCACTTCCCAGGCGGCTACATGGCTTCTCTCAGATTCCGCCTTTTCTCTCTTCTTCTTTTTTTTTTTTTTTTTTTTTTTTTTTT
>NW_026067896.1:2544672-2548449 GCF_014885135.2 Alexandromys fortis | reverse complement strand
TTTTTTTGGTTTTTCGAGACAGGGTTTCTCTGTGGCTTTGGAGCCTGTCCTGGCTTTTCTCTCTTCTTATCTTTGTTTTGATTTCCCGCCTAGGCCATTAGCTGAAACAGCTTTATTCATCAACCAGTAAGAGAAACACATAGAAACACAGAATGCAGAAGGACGTCCTACATCAGGTTTCTTTATTATTTTCCTGAGTTCTCTTTACCTTTGAGGAGGCAGTTTCTCACACAGGGTGGCAGTTAGGCTTTGGAAACTTTAGTGTGGGAAATTCTCAGCCGTAATGAAAGAATGTATCTGTCTTAGTTAGGGTTTCTACTGCTGTGAAGAGACACCATGACCACAGAAACTCTTACAAGGGAAACATTTAATTGGGTGGCAGCTTACAGTTTCAGGGGTTCCGTCCATTATCATCATGGTGGGATATGGTGGCATGCGGGCAGACATGGTACTGGAGAAGGAGCTGAGAGTTCTACATCTTGTAGGCAACAGGAAGTGGTCTCCTTGTCACACTGAGCCAAACTTGAGCAAAGAGACCTCAAAGCCCGCCCCCACAGTGCCACACTTACTCCAACAAGGACACACCTCCTAATAGTGTCTTTATGAGATCATTGGGGCCAGTTACACTCAAACTACCACAGTAGCCAACTGTTTCCCCCAAGCAGAATTCTCACATCCATGTTAATAGTGTCACTGTGGGGCTTTGGAGAGCCAGGGTCAGGAAAGAAGGTAAGATTACCCAAGACCAGACAAGGATCAGAGCTGAAGCTGGGAACCCAGGAATGCTTTCAGGAGGCTTAGCCTTAGAAGCTGGAGCCTGGAAGGCAGTGTGGGGCAGACACAGCGCAGCCATTCGGGCCAGCTTGTCGGGTGTTGGGTGTTGTGTCTTACACCGTGATGCCAGCTTTCTTTCCCACGTGTGCTTCTAAAACATACTCTGTCCTTCGGTCTCAGCAGATGTCAGCTGTTGATAATTTCTCTCTCTTTCCCTCCTTCCCTCCCTCCCTCCTCCTCCNCTCTCTCTCTCTCTCTCTCTCTCTCTCTCTCTCTCTCTCTCTCTCTCTTTCTCTCTCTGTCTCTCTCTCTCCTAAGTATGACGTCTCACGTCAGAGCCATGGGTAAAGTCAGTTTTTCAGAAAGAAGTTACTCAGACAGAAAGCCAGGGTTCATATTTGAAGGGTGTGCATCCGTCTGGTGGTAAGCACAGCTGAACATTTTATGATCTCAGTGACCAGTCACACTCGGAAGGGAGACACACACCTGGGAGGGGCCAAGTCATTAACACCTCCCCTCAAATCGTTGCCAGGGTCTCCCTTCTCTGGCAGAATAGACCACCACCCACATGGCTCCCACTCTTTTCCTCCTTCCTTGGGTCAGTCATTGGAGAAAATACTTAAATACGATTTGGACGTCAACTTGAGGGCCAGCAACTTGGCTCAGTGTGTAAACTTGTTTGCCACCAAGCCAGACAATTTGACTTTAATCTTTGACACCCACACAGTAAAAGTAGAGAATCAATCAACTCACCAAAGTTGTTCCCTAACCCAAACACTGTACCATGGCGCACACACGCGCACACACACACACACATCCTTATCACAAAGAAATAAGATTAACTTCAACTCTGACTTTTATATTCCTGGATGTGTCTAAGCTGCCAGTCCGTGGCTCAGTGCAGACCCCTGTATTCCTACCCCCATCTGCTCAGTACTATGATGCCCTATTCTGGAAACAATGCTGGGAGCAACACCCCCAAGCTTTGTTATTCTGTAACATCTAGCCAAGGACCCATGCCTTCCACCCACCCAAACGACAGACGCTTTTCTGATTCCCTCGTGAACACTGTGTTTTACCACCAATGCCTACACATTTTGGTTACAAGCTGGGTTGCCAGATTTATCAAATAAAAACACAGCCACCCAGCTGCGTTTCGACTTCAGATAAGCCACAGCAAAGCTTGCAGTACGTGTCCTCATGCAATTTCTGGAACATACTTAGGATTAAGAAAAAAAGTTACTGTTTATTTGAGTTTCAAGTCTGACTGGATGTCCTGTGTTGTTTTCTGGCAACAATAGCAGCAGACCACGGTTCGCTGATGTAGGTAACCGAGAAGCCCAGCCATAGTGTTGTTTTCAGCATGGCCCGATACCGGGCCACCAAGAGCTTGATTTCCTCTTTGCCCACCACCAGGTCACCTCTAAAGAGCCAGCTGTACTCGAAGATAGGGGTCAGTCTTTACGGGACCAAGACAGCTATCGTCTTCCTGCTTTGCCTTATTTTTAGACAAAGTCCAAAAATTCAACTTATCCAGGCATGACCATCCTCCTGCCTCAGCCTCTGCGTCCTGAGTGCTGTTATTACAGGTGTTGTCCTCACTCCTGGCAAGATAGGTAAATGTTAAAAGAGTAAAAGACTGATATGTTTTTTAATAGTCAAAAATACCTGGAGGATAAAGGAAAATGGTAGAGAACTTTCTGGAAGTTTCTTCCATCTTCCTCCCCCCCCCCCCCCCAAGCTAAACAGATCGCATTTGTAAGCTTGACTTCAGCCAAAAAGAGATCATTGTAAGACTGGCCCAGAACAGAGCCGCAATGGCGCGCTTCAAAGAGAGCCCGTTTCAACAAAAGACTTCAACCTTGCATAAAGCTTTCTTCGTTAGAAAACATTTCCCCTGGGCGGAGCCCCTGCCCTGCAACAGTCATTGAGGACGTGATCTAGGTTGTTCCAGGGATACCCAGATCAGTAAGGCGACAATGCTCCCTCAAGCAGCTCATGTAGCCCTGGGAGATGCAGACATCTGTACGTACTTGTAAGACAGAGTGGCGGGGGCTGGAGAGACGGCTCAGCAGTCAAGGCTGTTGTTCCAGGCCTGGATTAGATTGCCACACCCATGCAATGGCTCACAACTGTCTGTAACTTCAGTTCAGGGGATCTGACACTCTCTTCTGGTCTCCCTGAGCAGTGCATGTATCCGGTGCACAGACGTACGCAGGCGTTTGCATGCATATATAGACAATAAATAAATAAATAAATAAATAAATAAATAAAAATGTTTTAGAGATAATGCTAGCTTACCCACAGAGCTCTGTATATCGTGGCCATCCAAAGCGTATTCATGGAACAAGGCGAGCACAAAGCAGGAGTCTGCAGCAGAGAAAAGCGGTAAGAGCCGAAAGCATGGCTCTTTTCAAAACCGTTGCCTTCGTGAAGGGCATTATACAGTTGGATGCATCCCGTTGTGACGCCACTAACATAAGCTGCAAAGCTGCTCAAAATGAATGGAACATTCTACAGTCATGTTGATACAGTCTACATATTTTAAATGGTAATATGACCTGACCACAAATTCCTCTGTTGCAAGCATAAGAAATGTGATATTTAATAAGCCAGTAAAAGAGACGTTATTATGTAGCTCAATGCTCAAGTTAGTGAAAGTATACATATTTTTAAAAAGGCTATGACTCATTAAAGTCTCGACTCAGTCATTTTGGACACAGCCTCTCAGTGCCTGGGTCAGAGCACTGAGAAAGAGTGTCTCTGAGAGTCAGTGGGAAGGCTTGGATTCTAGCCGTGGCTCTTTTACAAAGTAACCAAATGCCATAGGCAGTTGATTAACATCCTGGGGTGGGGTTAGTTCTTACCCAGTAAAATTAAAGGTGAGGTTTATTGGAGAGTTCCGATCCATCTGATTCCATCATTCATTGTGCCCGGAAACTGGACATTTAGAGAAGCAGTACAGACTGTGTGCTTGAGAGAGTGAGTGTGTGTGTGTGTGTG
>NW_026067896.1:2494603-2544219 GCF_014885135.2 Alexandromys fortis | reverse complement strand
GCCCCCCCCCCCCCCCCCCCGTCATCTTACAGTCACATCTGTGAAACACAGAGATTATAAGGCCATTTCCATTTCCAGCGCTCACTCTGGGTGAGCCTAACCTTGCAAACCACTTGGCTATAAAATAATATTTAGATGGGGCAGGGAATGGGGAATCCAAGCATGAAGCACTCAACACGCCAACCTTATTTGTCTGTGGAAAAAGATTTTTTTTTTAAAAAAAAAGTAGAACGTTTCAAACTGATGAATTTTGACAGTGAATCTGTAAAGTCAGAAATGAAAGGAAGAACATCTCTCTAATCTGAGTCCATTTTAGAGCGGTTTCCCAAATGGACAGAAGATGAATGAACACGGACCCGAGCCGTGCCTTCTCAAAGAATTTAAGGGGCAACATCGCCAAGCACAAAGGAGCTGTCTTTTCTTCTTGTTCAAGGCTCTCAGCCAAAACATCACAGGAGGAAATCCCCAGACTCAGGAAAGTCGAGTCTGTTCCTGCACAGCTGCCCCACTGATAACATACGTGGTTCTGATGGGAACCGAGACGCCGCTCCCCAGCTTAAAACCTCTTCCTCCATAACGGCAAGCGCTGGCTCTGGGCTCCTGCTATTCCTGCTCATTCATGGCCAGAACTTCAAGCAGTCACTGAGAAAGGAGAACCTGAGGTCTCTCTACACTTGCAAGAGTCGGAGCTATGGCCTATGGACCTGCAACCTTTCCCTTCCTCAAAGGAATTGCTCGTAGGCTGGAGTTCCAGAAGCGTTCTGTTACCTGAGATAACAGCACACAACTCTCAGAAGGGCCCCAGCAAGCTGAACACTGATGAACTCCATCTTAGCAGCATCATGCCTTAAGCCATGGCCAAAACCGCCTTCAAAATGCTCAGTCAGGGACTTCGTCTGTGAAGATCTTGCATTAATGCAAAAAGCATACACCATCGGGAAACGGCTTCGAGAAACTCAGACAGTGAGAAACTGAGCCTCCCAACTTCACCACCCCAAAGCCAGGCTACCTTATCAGAGCTTACAGCTCTCCTGGGAAGGAGCCTGAGAAGCGAGTCTGTGAGAGCTGCAATGTCAGATAGCGTAGGAGGCCCCGCTGGCGCTTCTGGCTTCAAGCCTTGCACTTAGCAAGCAAAGCCGGCCACTGCTTTTGCAAGTTTATTTCTCCAGGTCATAAGAAAACCATTGTCAACAGCGTGCACTTCATAGACACAAGTCCCAAGCCACAGAATATTTCCATTTTCTCCACACAGCCCTCGGCGCTGAGAGATGAGATCTGTCTCTCAGAACGTTTGTGCTTTCATCTGAATAACGGCAGGATTACGCTTAATTATTTCAGGCATTTGTCCTGATCTAGTCCTTGAAGGTCCCTGTTCCTCGTGGGACCAGTTCTTGTCCTTTCTGAGAGTAGCCTGAAATCACTGTTGAACTGGAGTTATTCCGTAAACATGAAATCACCCGGGAAAATTCTTGTTTAGACTGGCGTGATAACCTTGGCTAGAGTCACACGTTTTCCGTTGTCATTGTTTAGACTCTTTGTCGAGTCTCTGCTGAGCTTGCCCCCAGGTACTCTGCTGCACGCGGTTGGTGTGTGAGCTGCTGCACACGGCTAGTGTGTGAGCTAGAGGTGGGTTTGCTCACCAGGGCTGTTTCCTTAAAATATTGTGGCAAGACTCGCAATGTCAGACATTGTGTTAGGATTATGTGTGCGAATCGAAAAGAAAAATTTCCAGTGGATGGTAAAAATATAGGTGATTTTTTTCCTCCTGTATTTTCTAAAGCTTCTGAAACATATAGATATCGCTCTTATAGCAGGATAGATGGAAAGAGGTGTGTGTGTGTGTGTGTGTGTGTGTGTGTGTGTGTGTGTGTGTTGTATGACAGTGCTTAGCCAACGCAGAAATTGTTCTCTGGAGAGTATAGGCCACCCAAATCTAGACTGTTCACTGAATTTTCTAGAAGAGGTTCTCAGCCTGTCTTCTTGTAATGGAAGAAACGATTAACTTTCTGCTTCCCTTCAGCCGTGGAGACCGCTTAGGAAACACAGGACTTAGGAAACACAGGACTTAGGAAACACAGGACTTAGGAAACACAGGACTTAGAAAACACAGGACTAGCCGGCTTCTTTCCCAGTTGGTTGACGACCTCGGAGGGTTTCTCAGTGCCTCTGTGCAGACAGGAAGAGACTGCACGATCTGATCTTCTGACTTAGTTCTTTCTAATACAAAGGACAAAGTTTGTTTATATAAGCTGACTAATTCTGATATTATTATTCTGGTTGTTTAAAGATAAGATGATTTTGAGACAAAATATCAACAAGTAAGAGCACAACATTTAGAATATTTTAACAGATCCAAGTTGAGACTGCTGTCAAGGGAAAGAACAGGAAAGGGAAAGGGGAAAAAAAGAGAAGGAACCAGGGGAAATCTGACATCTTGGTTGTGGAGTACTGAGTCCTGGAATCAGCTTCCCCGAGCCTGGACTCGGTTCTGCCGTTTACTTAGTAGAGACAGTAAACAGAAGCGGAGAGCTGTCCAGGACTTGAGTGAGCCAGCATGCTTCTCAGATGGAACTCGTGAGAACGGAGAGGTCAGAAGCCTCAAGTGTGGTGGTGAATTCTCCTGAGGACCTGTGGCGTGACCCCTAGGATCCTCCTCCCGCAATATGGTCCCTGCAGTGTCTTCCTGCTTCTCTCTGTGGTCTCCAGGGAGGGGAACTGGCAAGCCAAGCAGGAGGCTCTGGGAGCCCAGCATGGCTACCAAGCAGGTTGAAGGGATTCTAACACCCAAGCACCTCAGAACTCTCATCTGCATTGAACCTGATAGGGCGAGGCTGAGGCAGATGAGGGGAGGGTTTTGAACAGTGACCAGTCTGCTGCAACTCAGAAAGATGCTGTGTGACTCTTGTGTCTGTTATAAACTTGACAAGATCTGGAAAGTCCAGGATCCACCATGCTTCTTGCATTGATTGGTTTGTCAGTTGGTCTTTTTCCATCTACACTCCAGATATTCCCATAGGATTTGCTCCAGGGGAAGTGGGGAAGAGGATCCACATTTACTACGCTTCCCTTGGGCTGTGTGTTAGGACTCAGGCATGATGCTGTCCCCTGTCACCTGGCAGGATGCACTCAGTCCAGGGTCCCGGGGCTGCTATGTCACTATAGTGGGTATGCAGGTGCAAAAGCTCCCTTTAAGAGACAAGCTCCGCCCATTCCTGCTCTCTTCCACACTTCTTCTGAAGAGGCAAGCAGGCTTCTGTCTCTCTCTCCCTTCATTTTCTCTTTCCTCCCCCATTCCCCTTATCTCAGTAAAACGCCTCACTTAAACTCTGCCCGCATGGCATATTTGTCTCTTGCCCACCATGAGGCCTCTGGCTCTCACCCACTAGGGTCCTTGTCCTGCAGAATCATATCACAGTGTCTCAAGGGATCCACACAGCCTCCTAGAATACTACCATACCGTCCCAAAAGGACACCAAGGACGCCTGCTTGAGGAAACCTGCCCCAGGCCTCAGTAAGCCATATCTGAAACCCACCATCTACCTACCACCAGAGGCCACTTGCCCAGTAGTCTGCCCGAACCAGAGAAGTGCCAAGAGCCAAAAGGTCCTCTAAAAGGCAGCCAAAGTACACTTCATAGATCTGATGCACTAAAGAGGGAATGTTTTATTCATGGGCCGACTCCCAGGGCCCTGCCCGGACCATTACTGTTTTCTCTCCTGAAGCAGAGAAGAAGCAAGGGCTATGAGGTCTAAGTACCTCATTGCCTCCCAGCGGGGCTTCCAATAGCAACTGTCTGGTTCCGACTGGTCTGTAGGACAACTCAGAACTGTCTGATCTAGGTCCCTTCCTAGCTCTCCCTGACACCTCATCCACCTTGTCAGTAGGATTGAGGACCTGATATACAGAATTTTAGCTCCAACATTAAGAGTAAAAGAAAAACAAGTTTATCTTGAATCCCAACACTAGAAATGAAGAAAATGGATTGGGCCCAGTTCAGTTTGCATTAGGGTGGAAAGCCTCCTTTTAAGTAGAGTCTGCTTGGTAATTTACTGGGAAGAAGTTCCTTTTAAAAGCCCACAAATACCATCAAAGTAACAGTCTGTTTTTATTTTTTATTTCTCGGGAAACCTGTGGCCATTTATTTCTGATAAGATCCGTGTCACACAATAAATATGACTGGAGGCCAGGTGAGCACTCTGATGTTGACCTCATCTTTCTGACCAGCAGATGAAACAGCCCGGGGGGCTATTCGGGGAGAAGGTCAACATCTACCCTTCTGCTGAGTCCTTCACAGGCTTTTCAAAAGGCTGTAAAGAAATGTACTCACTCCCGAGAATATCCACGAGGGTGTCAGCCAAGGTGGGTGTGGGCTCTTTATGGAACTATTATCCTCATGACAGTGAGACAGGTGGGAAGAGCCGGCAGTCACTGAGAGAGAGTAATGACAGGCCCAGTCCAGAACACTAAGGCTTTCCTCAGAGGGCAGGACTTGAGAATTTCCATCTGGGAAATTTAAGTTTTATTTTGTAAGATAAAACTTTTTAGATGTCAACAGGGAACAACAAAAATTATTTCTGCAACATCCTCCAATGACTATACATAGGGTAATTTTAGTATTTGTTTTTTTATCTATTTTTCTGTGTGTGTGTGTCTGGGTGTGGACATGTGGAGACCAGAAGAGGACACTGGGTGTTCTTCTCTCTTGTTCTCGGCTTAGTCCTCTGAGGCAGGCTCCCTCCCTGAACCTGGAGCTCATGTTTGTTTGTTTGTCTGTCTGTTTTTCAGTTAAACTGGAAGTTTGCAAGCCCTGGAGACTCCTCTGTCCCAGCTTTCCTCAGAGCTGGGGTTACAGGTGTGCCCCTATGGTTTGTTACACAGATGCTAGGCTCATAACTCCCAGCTTCGTGACTGCTTAGCAAGGGCTCCTTTCCTTTTAGTTTTTATTTTATATGTATGTAAGTGTACTATGTGCACCGTGTACACGCGGGTGCCCAAGGATGCCAGAAGGTGGCACTGGATTCTCTGGAGCTGGAGTTGCTATAAGTAGTTGTGAACTCTTCAGTGTGGGTTCTGGGAATTGAACTTGGGTCTGCAAGAGCAGCCAAGTGTTCTTAACCACTGAGCCATTTCTTCGGTCACCATAACCAGGCCTCTTAACCACTCAGGTATCTCTGCAATCCAGGTAAGAAAGATATTTTTTCAAAGCTAAGTGTTCAAATAGAACGAAATTCAGTCTGGATAACTTAGCTGACAGAAAAACGCCTTTTGCCTTAGAACTGGCCTTAGACATTTCCCAGTGGAGTCATTAGCGTCTAAAGGCACAACACTCAGTGCTTAGCCATCAACACTTACAAATGCTGTATGCTTGTCGTTTTCTGCTATTAAATTCCAGATTGTGAGATTACTTTCTCAGTAAAGTTTGAGTAGTTTATAGCTCAGGCTGGCCAGGCTCTGGTGTGCCTTACTCCCCCGTCCTGCCTCTGCCCCGGTAGATTTCCTTGTTATTAAGACAATTTGCTATTATGGCATTTAGGAAGAAGGAAATTCTCCATAACATCTAATTTTAGGAACGGAGGTACAGACACTCCAAAGTATTGTCTTTGCAGTTCCCAAGTCATTTCCTGTGGTGGCCCCTCCCGAGGCCTAATAGCCATTATGTAACCTCGGAATGAGCGCTGGGGTTTTCCTTATCCTTCCACGCCGTTATAAACACAAATGCTAGTTCTCCTAAACAACAATGCCGGTAGAAGGGCAGACGCGGCAGGCAGTGGTGGTGGGGTGGGGGAGAGGCGGGGAGGGGGCACGGGACAAAACCAAACCAAAAACACAGAGGGAAATCAGAAGACTAGGAGGTATTGCTTTGTTCTAAAACCTTTGGAAGCCGAGGGAGGCAGTCCTGTTCGCTAGTATAATTATGCAATTCTATCCACAAGGACCTAGCACAGTTGAATCCATCCCTCCGCTGATACAGCTTTTGCTTCTAAGGCATGTGCTTGAAATGGGGAGGGAGGTAAAGAAACAGAATCTCAGGTCTGACCAGGAGAACCAAAGGCCCATGACCTCTTCACCTTGGCCATTTGTCCTATCCAGATACATAGGAAGCAAACCAATAGGCTTATCCCTCTGACTCAACTGTTGCCCCAAACCTCTGTGACATGTCTGATTTACAGAATGCTATGGGAAAAGGTATATTCTTCTGTTCTGCTGCTCTGGGACCATTGGTGAGGCAGGACGTAGTGATGGGCGCGACATGGCTGGGGTCTCTTCAAAAGAGAGACAGAGGGACATGTTCCAAGTCTTCATTGTCATTTAACTAAAAATATTTAAAACCGCATGTGAATCTCATGGCTGGGCATGGCCTCAGGCTTGTTACAGAGGTGTGCAGAGAAATCATATTTGGGGGTGCTGGGGAGGTAGCTCTTCTGGTAAACCTGAAGGAGATCCTGCCTTTGAGTACAACGTGGGAGAGGGGGGAAGAGGGAGAGAGGGAGAGAGAGAGATTGGGAATGGGACTTTGGCATTTTGAACGAGCTCACTTGGTCTCACACAAACAGGAAGGGTCAGAGGTCAAGCCAGCTGTCCGCCGCCATACCTGAGATGGCACCCGGTCCCTGTTCCGCTCTGCTAATTGGAGGATGGAGGAGAAAGTTTACTCAGGCCACAAAGTGCTGTCAAATGCACTTCTGTCGGAACTTGGAAGCCAGCGATGTTCAAAGGCCTGGGACTTCCAGCGAGCCTGCAAAGCAAGTCACATGCCTGTTTGTACCTGCTCGGTAATAAACGTCTTTATGTAGCAGAACGCCGTACAGACGTCACTTCACTGTGGTTATGGCTGACACCTATTTTAACGAGCTAAGACCCAATAGCTCCTTATGAGGCCCAGTCATAAAGGTCTGTTCAGAGCATCTGCCAACCCAGACAGAGTCAGGTTTCATTAAGAGCGTGATGCTTCCTCGGGTGCAGGACCGTTGCACCCTTGTCCCAGTGGTTCTGCCAACGCTGACGGTTGGGGTTTCTCGGCCACTACCCTGTTAGAAAGGAGCTGGCCTTTTTTAAGCACACCTGGAATGTCAGAGCCACACCTCACTGGAATCATGTGTCAATCACCCCAGCAAAGGAGGTGAGCAAATCTCGTCTTCAGTTGGCTCCCCTGGCTTTGCCTTAGGGAATCCACTTACACCCTCGTTCCTACTCAGCAGAAGCACCTGCGGTGAGCCAGCCCTGTCAGTCTTGTAAGGATGCAGCTGTGAGTCCCTAGTAAATCCCGAAACCACTGACTCGTGAGAGAGAAACCTGTGCAGACAGCAGCCTGTAACACGGGAACGCGACAAACAGGGCAGATGCCGTGCCTGCTGGGAGGGAAGAGCAGGTTTCACAGAGGAGGCCTAGAGCCTGGAGAACCGCAGCAGTTTCTTGATGGACAGTGAGGAGGCTATTCCAGGAGCAGGGAGCGATCTGGAAGGCGAATGAAGCCAGCAGTCTGTTCCCAAGCCTCCGAAACGATGCCAGGTTCTGGATTTTATGCCATTTCTGTGACGCTCAGGAGAGGAAATTCCAGCAAGTGTGGTAGAAAAACAGGCGAAGATGAGGGCCTGAAGCCCTGTTACCGGGTTTCTAGCTGGCGCTCCGACACCCTGTCACCGGGCCAGTGGGAAACAAAACAGCCCTCCAGCCATACTGTAACCAGCAAGATCGACATTTCACAAGGCACCCTGGGAGCCAGGAAAGCCTTGCTCTTAGCAGTTTTGAATGGCATCCCAAGGAATCTGGACTTTGTTCTGTAGCCAGTGGGAAGCCATTGAGGATTTTTGAGGTTTGAAGAGGCAAAACTCATGAATACCAGGGCTAAGAACACAATGAATACTATACATACTTTTCTTTCTTGCATTCTCTAGTCTAGGAATACTCTCAACCATTCACAAAAACCTCTGGGAGGCAAATGATACTTTTTAAAATTTGTTGTTACATTTACTTAGTGTGTGTGTGTGTGTGCGTGTGTGTACGTATGTGTGTGTGTGTGTGCGCGTGTGTGTATGTATGTGTGTGTGTGTGTGTGTGTGTGTGTGTGTGTGTATGACTCGCAGAGTTTGTTTTTCTCCTCCACCATGGGCCTCAGGAATCAAACCAACAGGCCACAGACTTGGCAGCGAGCTTCTTAACTGGCTGGACCGTCTCGCCAGCCATGAGCAGATCAGTCTGCACTACTGATGGTCTCTCGTAAGAGCCCCACCAGGGCAGACCCACAGCCCAACTCCCTGAACACATCCTGGGACTCCTGTGCCACTGTGCTCCTGTGGGGGTCACAGTGCAGTGAGTGGACGAGTTAGAGTGAGAAAAATGGAAACAAAAGCGTGAGCGCAACGTCTAAAAGAAGAAAAACGTGAGTGCTTTAGACATTCTTAATTTGTCCATCTATGACCAAAACCACTTTGTTGTGTTTTTTTTTTTTCTAATAAGATTGAGCTGTAAGACAGAGGCAGCTCACCCCAGTCAGTGTGACTGTGAGCCCCTTGCAAGTTCTGATGCATTTCCCTTTGTCTCAATGTTAAGTAAGACTGTATTCATCTAAAAGCTGCTAGAAGTTGTAGGTTCCCAGTGATGAACAGTCTCTGGCTTTCCTGGGCACAGACCAAGTTTCCATCCCTGTGAAAACGTTAGAGTAGCAACCCCAGTGCAGGATACTTCCCTGGAGGATGCGTGTCCACCCCTGGTACAATGCCTGCCCACCCCTGGTACAATGACTGCCCCCCTAGTACAATGACTGCCCACCCCTGGTACAATGCTTGCTCACCCCTGGTACAATGCCAGCTCACCCCTGGTACGATGCCTGCCCACCCCTGGCACAATGCCTGCCCACCCCTGGTACAATCCTTGCTGGTGTTGGGACAGAGGCAAGGCTCCCAGATCCAAGTCTGGCAAGCAGGGTGTGGGAGGTTGAAGAGGACAAGGGAGCATAAAAAGACACAAATGTTGTAGGAGAAGGGCCTGCTTGTTTGTCCCTTCTGCCCGGCTAGCTTACACCCGAAATAACCACAGAGAATGAGTCTTCAAATACAGAATGCAGACAACAATTTGGGTTTCTCTAATCTACACACTCTCTTTACAGACAAGGAGGTGAGGCCAGGAAAGATTGGCTGGCTTTCCAATCGGTCAGTTTCCTGACCGCAAGCCCTATGCTTTTTGTTGTTGTTGTTTTGTTTTTCGAGACAGGGTTTCTCTGTGGCTTTGGAGCCTGTCCTGGAACTAGCTCTGTAGACCAGGCTGGTCTCGAACTCACAGAGATCCGCCTGCCTCTGCCTCCCGAGTGCTGGGATTAAAGGCATGCGCCACCACCGCCCAGCTGCCCTATGCTTTTTCTGCAGCTCTGTTCTGTGTCACTAAACCCGGGCTCTCCTAACTTCTGTGACTCTGTTTGATGCAATCACACCCATCTCAAAGTCTCAAACTAGGTGGAAGGTGATGGCCGACACTCAAAGTTGTCCTTCGTCCCCAACACCTGGGGGGTGGCATACCTTGGACTATGGAGAATCAGCTCCCAGACCAAGTCCTAACTAAATCTTTTCTATCTAAGGGGTTTAGGGAAAGACAAGCACGCACACACTTTCCTCATGGTTCTCTCTTTATGCTCTTGTGTTGAATTCTCCTTGTTCTTCACGGCTTAAATATCCCCCAAATCCTTGAGGCATTGCATTTGAAGGTCACATATCATTCTTTAAGTAAATGATAAGAAACACAGTCATTCCAACAGCTTATAATGCAATAAATCCAGAAAAATCGCCACATAGCGAGGAAGGGGCACTTTTTCGCAGTCAGCTCCCTAATTAGTGGGCCACAACCCACAGCCGCAAAAAGAGATGTCTTTTTGTTATCATATCTATAGAGTAGCCTTATAAAACTAAACTATTAAGGAGTCTAAGAGAATTAAGGACATCGTGTGCTAGATCCAATACTACTAAGTGTATAAACATCTTAAAAACATTTTGTGGTTAACAGTCATAAAAGCTGGACTTTTTTTGGACTGGATACTGTTTGTTTACAAGGAACAAATGTATTGAGAGGGTGCAACATGAAGCCAGTGCCCCACTGAGAGGCCTCTCTCAGCAGGGAACTGCAGGGCAGGGAGCGTGGGCAGGAGCTCAGATAAATCCCTAGGGCACTCTCCAAGGGACAGTGACAGTAAAAAAAGTGTTTTAAATCCTAAAATATATTTTTCTGCCCTGTAGGTAACCCATGACCATAAAAAGGGAAAGTTTTAACTCTTTCTGAGGGCTTATATTTTGCAACCCTGGCCAGATAGAGAATCTATCCCTGTGGTATCTGAACAAAGGTCATAAAACTGAGGTTAAGAATTTGCACAGAGACTTAATCACCATTCTCGGTCACCAGCCAGACCTGGTCCTCAGTCACCAGCCAGACCTGGAACAGCAATTAAGTTGCTTCATACTTTTTCAACAGATCAGACAGTTTACTATATGTCCTTATAAATAAGATTTTTTTTTCTTCTAGGAATAGTTTATCTTAAAACTCATGAGCAAGGCACCTGGTCTAATCTAAAGCTACTTTGAAGTTTTGCATCAGTTGGTCATACACGGCTATGTTAGAAGCTGGAGAAATACAGTTGTTTTTCTTAAGCTGTGTTCCAAGGCTTAGAACCCCTGGCTTAAGTAGCATCTCTTGCTTTCATTTTATTCATCAAAACTCTGTATAAACTAACATTATTAATATCAATTAGACCTTGCTTAAGTGAGATTCCTCTATCAGAGAGTTTGTTTCTGGTGGGTTGACACCTTGAATATTAAATTGCACCTTCTGATTTTATGCCATGACCCTCAGCAGTGACATGTTCCTGTCTACACCAGACATGTGCACACACACCACATATACACATCATATACATCCATAGACAGATTACAAAATAGTAACAAAGTGCAATCCAAGCGCTTCTTGGACCATTATAAACCTACTTATTGGAAACCTGCAGGATTCTCTTCATCCAAGTTCACAGATAATCCAGAGTGTTTTCCTAAGCCATGTAGGCAAGTCTTCACTGTAGCCAGATTTTTATTTGTGTCGCCAGTTCTCTCTCTCTCTCTCGCACACACACACGACATAAAGACTTACTATTAATTATGAAAGCATGGCCTTAGCTTAGGTTTGTTCCTAAATAGTTTTTATAGCTTCAATTAACTCATATTTTTAAATCCACATCCTTTTACATGACTCAGTATTTTACTCTGTTCTGCCCATCCTGCCTCCTCAGGGTCTGCCTGGCCACTCTGCCTTTCTTCTTCCCAGAGCTCTCTGTCCCCAGAAGTCCCACTCAAGAGTTGAAACTTGAGTTTAAACTCTTCCTGCCTAACTATTGGCCATTCAACTCTTTATTAAACCAATCACAGGGACACATCTTCACACAGTGTAAAGCAACATTCTGTGAGTATTCAGTGGGACTATTTGAAGGTTTGAGCAGGGAGGATAGAAAGCAGAAGGGTATTTTTCTCTAACACGTAAAGTTCTAGTCATGGCTCTTCGGTGAACACAGGCTTCTAAAAATCATGCTGGGTAGCATTATTTAGCTTCAAGAATCCCTTGTGATGAAAGGAATGCCTGAGTACAGCTAGCCATCTTCTTGGGTCATTCTCCTGGTATGGCCACACCAGCCTCGCCCTCTCTGATCTCACATAGAGGATCTCACGTAGAGAGCGCCAGTCCTTCAACGGGCTCTATTTTGGCTTCCCCGTGACCAGGAAAGACCGTGTGACTGAGCTACACACAGAAGGTTCTGCTTTACTGACAAAAGGGGGAAGGGTTGGCCCTGTGACCCCCTCCCTTCTTTCCCCTTGAGATGGTGCGATGCCCGGAGCGATAGTGGCTTTCTCGTGACCGCCATCCTGTTACTAGGAAAGCGGGGAGGACTGCAGTGATGTTAGCATTGGCCTGGTCCCATCCCCGAGCTGATAAATACAATCACCATCGACAGCCCGCTTCAGGTTGAGAAGTCACTTCCTGCCGGGACTGCTTCTCGGAGGCTTCCTGCTAACACAGCTGTATGGGGTGAGGGGGGGGTATCACAGACCCCTGCTCTGACTTACTACACCGAATCGTCCCACCGTTCTCCTCTCTTCTCTCAAGCCCATTTTTATCATCCACATGTTCTTTTTTGTGGAAACTTAACAGAGGTTAAAGTTTGACATTTGGGAGTGTGTGTGTGTGTGGGGGGGTGGATTAGATAAATTCATGCTGAAAGAAATACGTTCACCAATTTTATTTTCAAAATCTACTGTGTGTCACTTCATACAGATGAAAAGGCTTCCTGGGGCAGCTGGGGCGCACAGGAGGGAACCAGGTGCTGGAGGAGAGGAAAGGGAACTGGTGACGGGGCCTCTAGCGTGTGCCTGAAGACAGTCCTAAAAACAAAACAAAACAAAACAAAACAAAAAGGACCTGTAACCATTAGCAACCTCAAATGCCAAGGCTGAGCAGGAAGGAAGCGCGGGAGAAACAAAAAAACAAACTAGGGGCCTCATCACTGTCTTGAGTACACTAACCTGCCTCCAAAGTGTTAAGACTTTTATTCCTTTTAGAAGGAAAACAAGACACTTATGTTCCCAAATGTTCCCTCGAATCCCTTGAACACATCTGCAGTCTCCCTAGGAGCACCTGGGTGGCTGGCATTTGTTTGGTCCCTTATGTATCAAGCCTTTTCCTGTTTGCTAGGATGGGGGATTCTAGAGCCTTGGATGTTTGTACCAATAAGTTTAATTTTTTTCATGAATAGTGTAAGTGATTTAAGTGCCAATGGACTACTGATTTTTTGCTTTATCGGGTGCCTAAAAAGTTGTCTAAAAAGCTGTACATGTCTCATAGCATTAGTTCACAGTAGGAAAGAGTTTACGTTGGTCTGGTTTTCATGATGGCCGGGGTGACTGGTTGAGCACCACATTCCTTTGGTTGGTGGTCACCAGAATGGATGCAGAACACACAGTGTTAACTAACAGTATATGAATTTTCAGAATTGTTTTTACAGTTATCAGTAGCTTGAAGAATTTCCATTAAAATTACAACATAGACGTGAGTGGCAATTTAATTCAAACGATCTTTAAAACATGAATAATTGCTTTGACAATAGTTTGAAAACAAATCAAAATTTGTTTTCTCCTCATTGGCACACACACACACACACACACACACACACACACTGGCCTGAACTCAGTCACTCAGCTGGCCACAGTAATTGCAAAAGTTAGGAAACAAAGCTTGGCTCTGAGCTCTAGGGGGAAAGTCTAGTTAACGTCCGTAACAATGAAAGAGAGAAGGTAAAACCAAATGAGATTTACAAACTAATAAGGAACGGAAAATTCGATTAAAGAGAAGCTAGGCTATACCCCAAGGGAGAAGCCGAGATCTGCCAACTCACGTGTTAAAAGTGAAAGAGGCCATGATAAAAATAGGGTAAGGGTTTGACGTTTGAGAGACACAGCATGCTCATCCTCTCGTGACGCACTAGGTCCAGCCAGTCTGTTCCGTGTGTTCATCTGCTACTCTGATACTGCCATCCAGAAAAATTCCCCACGGTTACAGACAGTGTACTCTCTGTGTGCAGGGGCCCGTGGAGGCCTGAAGAGACAGTCAGCTCACAGGAACTGGAGTGACAGGTGGTGTGAGCTACCTAATGTGGGTGCTGGAAACTTAACCCAGCTCCTGGCAAAAACAGTAAACACTCTTAGCCACCGGAGCTTCTCTCCAGCCCCACGTAAAAATAATCTTGAACAGCATTTGAATATTCAAGAGGACCCAGCTTGTTACACATAAGAGCCAAGTTTATTATAGGAGTTACTTCAGCTATAGAAAGATTTTTCTGTTAGATTTAAAACATTGTCCCACCAGGCATTTCTAAAAATAAAAGATATTAAATTTGTAAAGATTGTTGAAGACATTTTAGAAAATTAAGATCCAGGGTTTGAAGAAATTGTATCTTTTTAAGTTTGTGAACACACCCTGGATGAAACAACAGAGAAAATATTCTTATTTTTATATAAGAATCACTGTATTTACAAACAAAATAACTACATTTGCAGATCGAGTTTGAAAGCTTAAAACTAAATTTTAAAATGTTCAGCTAGGACAAATTGAATATTAATTAGATAGTCTACAAAGAGCAGAAGCAGCAACACACTTATTTAATTTTGTTTTATTTAATATTTAATGAATTTGTTTATTTTGTTAATCAAGCTTGAAAATAGCCCATGTAATCTGCAGAGGAAAAAAAAAAGAATCTTCAAGTAGCATGGTGACTTTTAAAAATATGGAAAGGGATGGTTATACGATCCACATCCAACTCTCGAAACACCAACTCTCCAGGGTTGATTCCCACAAAAGAAATTAATTATGTGTTGGTCTCCTGAGGCCTCCTAAGGACTGTGTGTGTGTGTGTGTGTGTGTGTGTGTGTGTGTGTGTGTGTGCAGAGTCCAGAAGACAAGCTCCATTGTCATTCATCAGGTGCTGTCCATATTTTTTTTTTTCCTTGGGACATGTTCTTTCTCACTGACCAAGACAGCTAAGATGGCTTATTGCAAGTCACAGGGATGCACCTGTCTCTTTCCCCCAGCTATGGTTTCTGCAAGGCATACTGGGGAACACCAAGGAGACTTGGGAAGGGGGTAAGAGAGAGGAAGAGGAAGGATGCTGAAGGGGGTGGGGATCTGCTTCCTCAGAATAAGGTGTTGAAGTATGTGGGAGAAGGAAAGAGATGGCAGGCAGAACCAGGGTCCCCCCATGAATTCTGCTCAGAGTAGGGCAAGAAAATCTAGGTAAGACCTGGTCACAAGAAACGGTCCAAGATTCCAAGCGGGTGCCGCTCTGTGATGACTCAGAAGTTCTGGGTGCATACAGAGGACAAGGGAGTGACCGCACCCTGATGGGCATGAGCGCCTGCTGCTGGGCTCTAGGACAGAAGGGACACTAAATATAGCCAGCGCCCTGACCAGCCAAGGGACAGCAGAAGGGACAGAGAGGCCTGCAGGGAAGAGACGCTCTGCCGGACAGATGGAACCGACCCTCGGTGCCTGGTGCCTCGGCATCTGCTGTAATGATTATCACCGTCTTAACAGTGAAGCGGGTGAGGAAGGGCAGGGGTAGCATATGGGGGGACCTGAGGTGTCCAGGTGAGAGCCCAGGGCTGCAACCCCGCAGATGCTATGGTAGAAGCAAGGGTTGAAACTGTAACACCTTGTAGGTGATAGTCGTGCCCCACACCCCAGAGTGTCCCTAACATTGTCAATGCTCTTTAGAGAGCGGAATCAGCTAGGAATGAGGACCGCTGCGCTGGAACGGAAGCTCTGAGGAAACAGGAACTCGTCTTCTGGAACAAATTCCTTACAGTAGCTGTGGAAACGTAGCATGGCAATGAAACTCCGGAAACCTCCCTCTGTTAATAAAATAGAACCCGGGAGCTGAAGAGATGCGTCCCTGGTTCAGAGCATTTGCTGCTCTTGCAGAGGACCTGGGTTCAGCACCTAGGGTCCACTTGCTGGTTCACAACCACCTATATAACTGTAGTCCCAGGGTTCAAACACTCTCTTTGTAGGTCTATGGCACCAGGCACTCCCATGGTGCACAGGCATAAGTGCAGGCAAAACACTCGGACAAACGAAATAAAATAAATCTAAAAAAAAAAAAAAGTCTAGCTAGGCATGGTGGCACAAGTCTTTAATCCCAGCACCCAGGAGGCAGAGGCAGGCACATTCTCCATGAGTTTAAGGCCTGCCTATTTACACAATGAATTCCAAGATAGTCAGGGTTCCACAGAGAGACCTCATCTCAAAACAAACAAAGGTAAATAAATAAAGCCTAAAAAGCAGCTGATATAATTGAGGCCAAGACACCCCAGTGCAGTGAAAGAGGAAACATTTGTTTGCACGTCCAAGTCCTTACCTGATAAAATTTTACTGATAATAGTAAACATATACTCACTACTGCTCCGCAGAAAAAGACACATTTGTTTTTTCCACTGGGTAGTAGTGAATATATGTTTACTATTATCAGTAAAATTTTAATACCTGTAAACACAGCTGTGGTACTTCTCTGGAGTTCCTAACATTCTAGGTGAAAACCTGCCTCTATTTAAACACAAAGTTCCATTGTATTAAGCGAATGGACCAATCGCCCAGAGACAGGAACAGAAGGCAGAGGACACAAAGTACCTTATTTGCCCCCCACGAGCCAGAAAGTCATGGTAGCCTCTCAGAGTTGGTAGGAGGGGATTTCGAGGGCCAGATGAAGGAGGTGTTTTAAGGTAGAACATTTTGTTGGAGAGACAGCTCAGTGGTAGAATCCTGCCTACCACAGAGCCCTGAGTTGTCCACAGCACCCCATACAAGCACACAAGGCAGTCCACGCAGGACGCGTTAATCACAGAGGGAGCACAGTCTCTGTTGTGAGCAGCAGCTTAAGAAGATGCTTCAGGCATTGGTGGGCAAGGTACCCAGTAAAGGGGGACCACTGGATGTCTGTGATGTGGGGGAGCTGGGGGCTATGGCTGTTTCACCAAAGAGCAAGAATAACTGGACTGGAAATGGTCCACAGACAGTCGGGCTGTGGTTAACAACTGCATTTAACAACACTATGATAATGGAATTTGTTTTCCATTTAAGAGCAGCTCTGAGGCAGGGTTACTAACAGCAGCAGGGTCATGAAGACCTGGGCACATCAACCCTCTCAGCGGCAGGGGTAGCCTTGGCCAGTTGCGGCAAAGCCAGCATTATCTGTAAGGCTATTCAGTCTCCAGGGTAATCAGTTTAGAAACATGTTCTAGGATGGAAAACTTGATTTGAAAATTATTTTTTCATGAAGATCCAGAGAATAATTTTCTGCCCCTATAAATTACAGGCACTTGTCCTTCCTCTTTTGATTTGATGGCATGGTAGACGAGGAAGCCAGTGAATTCCTGGTACCCATTCTTTCTTTCCCAGGCCAAGACAAACTCCTTGGCTGGGAATATGGATTCAAGATGCCTCATTTCCCAGCTGCCCTTGCTAGATGTGGCCATATTATTAAGTTCTGAGATGAAGTGGTATCCAATGGAAGACCCTGGAGAGATGGCTCAGCAGTTAAGAGTACTGACTGCTCTTCCAGAGGACCCTGGTTCAATTCTCAGCACCTGCATGGTGGCTCACAACTGTCTGTAGCTTCAGCTCTTGGGAAACCCAACACCCTCGCACAGACATACATGCAGGCAAAACATCAATGCACATAAAATAAACATAAATGAATTTAAGCGTGTTTGCTTGGGGTGCTGGGGACAACTCAGAGCTCTCTGTGTGGTAGGCAGGACTCTACCATCAACCTACATCTCCAGCAAAATGCTCTACCTTAAAACAACCCCTTGCTCCTCGATCTTGCTTTCTTGTACAGACAAGGGCTGCCCCGGGCCTAGCAACAGCAGGATGTACTTAGGAAAGACAGGGCCAGGAGCCTAGGGTTCTTGAGCCTTGCAGACTTGGCAGAGCAAACACACCAGCCCATTCTGTTTTGCCTAACTCTGTTGTCTGTGGGGGTTTTCTCTTCCTTGAAGTAAAAACTAATCCATGGTATAAATAATAAATAAATAAACTTCTCTTCAGTTTATTCTCATATCACAATGCTTTCGGATTTCTCTCTCACTCTTTCTTTCTTCTCCACAGTTTGTCCCACTGAGATTTGACAAACCCCTTCTGACCGTCCTAGCTGGACCTCTCCACCTCCCCACTCTGAGACCTGCAGTGCCCAGCTTCTCATTTTCTGCGAATCCAAGCAAGCCTCTGTCCCCAGGTGCTGTTTTAGCCTGCCCTGGCAGAGCTCATGTGTGGAGATAAGTCACATTATAAGGTATGAAAAGGGTACAGATAGGAACCAGAGATGGCTTAGCAGGTGAGCACACTTGCCACTAAGTCTGACAGTTGGTGTTGGAGTTCCAGGACCACAGAGGGAAAGAAAGAACTGATGACCTTTGACCTCCATGCTTGTACCACGGCTTACGCTCCACCTGTGAAATAAAGAAATGGGGGGGGGGGAGGAAATTAAGTGAAAACTAAGATCAGCTGGCAAAGTGGAGCCTCCATGATGGAATACTGGCTGCTTTTAAAAAGGAGACAAAAAGAGACACACACATAGGCTCCCTCTCTCTTGTTATGTCGTGTTCTGTGCTCTCTCAGGACTCTGCCAACAGAAGGCTAAAATCAAAGCTCGGTGTGGCGCACCCCTCTAATCCCAGCATTCAGGAGGCTGCAGCAAGAGAACTGTGCTACCCTGAACTATAGTGAGTTCAAGGCCAGGGAAGCTACATATTGAGACCCTGTGACACAGAGAGAGGGGGAGAGGGAGAGAGGGAGAGAGAGAGAGGGAGGGAGGGAGAGGGGGGGAGAGAGAGGGAGACAGAGACAGAGAGAGAGGACCAGACGACACAGGCTTCCACCTGCCAAAGCAAACCTATTTCTTCATGAGGCACCTAGTCCCAGACATACCATTATAGTAATGGAAAACAAACCAATACTTCTAGTGTGGACGTCTCTGTGATCTTCAGCCACCCTTTCTCAGCTCTCCCTCTTTGCTTGTCTTGGATGGACTCCCCGCTTGAAACGCTAATCCCTAGCTGTCTGTCAGAGTTCTCCATGTCTTCCCAGATCCATATCAAATGTCCCCTTTCTAGCGACAATGGGCTGAAAGCCATCTCCAGCCACATCTGTAGACGGCAGTCTCTCAGCTGAGAGTTCAGTCTGTTGGTGCCGCTAACGTACTCTGCCTTCTTTCGACTCTTGTCGCACAGCTTCCATTTGTAAAGAGCAGAAACCGTGGTTATCGATCAGAGTGATAGCCCTTATGTAATTCTTATTGATGGGAAACAGTAGTGATTCGTGGGCTTGAACACCTAACCCAGTTACACTCATAGCTCACTGTCGGACAGTTTGAGATTTTACTGCTTGCTGTTGTTGTCTGTTTTTGCTGTGTTTTTAGACAAGGTCTCGTCCTGCAGCCGCCCTGATTGGCCTGGAGCTCTCTGTGAAGACCAGGCTGGCAAACTCAGAGACCGCCCTGCTGCCCTCTGCAATCAGCGGTGATTATAAGAGCTGTTACTTTGCCCTGTGGCTTGTTTCCCTCTTCCACACCCACACCTGGCCTCTTAGCCTCCTCCACTCCACGTTGCACCCACAGAATCGTGCCCAGCACTTCCTACGCCATGCATGAGCGCAGATTGGGCACTCTTCCTGACACTGTTAACATACATGAGCGCAGTTTGGACACTCTTCCTGACACTGTTAACATGTATGAACGCAGATTGGGCACCTCTTCCTGACACTGTTGACACGTATGGGCACAGTCTGGGCACCTCTTCCTTGTGTAAGCCACACTAACCATATTTCTGGTATTGTAACAAATACCTGTGACTGATAGGCTCATGAAGAGGAGACAGTTATTTGGGTCTACAGTTTGGAAGGTGCTTCCTGCTGACCTTGTTGGTTGGGGGTTTATATTGATAGGCAGTGCATCATCGTAGGGTGTGTGGTAGCACAAGATGCTCACCTTATGGTATGGCCATAGCCTCACAGTCCCTTAAGACATGGCTTAACCTCCCATAGAGCCCCATCTCTTAAAGGTTCCACTACCTTCTCATAGCACCATGGAAGGAAAAAAAGATGAACACATGGGGGAAACATTTTGGATCTAAATGATATCATGGTCCTTGAGCAGCTTCCTAATCTGTTCTTCTTCCTCTGTTTTCCCAGGGACCTGTGGAATCATGCATGGAATCACAGTGCTGCCTGTTGGCTCTCCACAAGGGGAAGGCTCTGTTCTGCTCATGGGACTTTTCTCAACAGAACACCCTCACACTGCGCTGTAGGGTTAGCAAGAATAGGGCCACCTCTTCTCTCAAGAGAAGGGTCTTGCAGATAACCCTTTTCTATTTATATGCTGACACTTCTTGTATTCTGGGAATTGCCTATTTTTCCCAGGGATATATCCTGTGGCCCTACTATGCAGCACGTGAAGGATGTTCAGATAAATGGCTCAGGAGGAAGAATATGTCTCTTCCATTCCCCCCCCCCCCTCTAGCCTAACAATCTTGTGATGTGGGATTCCCTGCTGCATGCTGTGAATATGTTTTATTACCACTGGTTAATAAAGAAGTTGTTTTGGCCTATAGTAGGGCAGAATATAGCAAGGTGGGAAATCCAAACAGAGACAGAGGAGGAAAGAAGGTGGAGTCAGGCCATGTAGCTGCCCAAGAAGTAAGAGTTAACAAACCACAAGCCTCATGGCAAAATATAAAATAATAGAAATTGGCTAACTTAAGATGTAAGAGTTAGTTAATAAACTAAACAGTGTTGTAATTAATATAGTTTCTGTGTGATGATTTGGGTCTAGGTGTCTGGAAACAAAAGTCTTCGTTTATAATCTTTTATCCAAGACCACCTAATTAGTGGTCTGTAGATGACAAGAGAGTCTTGGAGAGAGAGAGGACATTTTAGAAAAAAAGTGAAACTAGAATCTGGGACATGTGAACCCTGAAGCAGTAAGTAGGCACCCATTGCTTCACCGCAGTAAGACTATCCAGCTAGCTTGCATTTTTCGATGGCAAAGGTCACCATCAAGAATGAAAACATATCAGAACGGGTATACCAGATGACCCAAAAGCTCTAGGCAGAGGATGGGAAGAAAGCTATAAAATACAAGTCTATAAAGACTATATTTGTTTTGCTTTGCTCTAGCCTTACTGCCAATGCTGCCCCAAGTTTTACTGCATAGCCTTGACCTAGAAGGAATGTTGGTAGTTGTGTTAATTTCCTGTTTCTCTCGTTAACTCCCACACAGTGTCATCATTAGGATCTGTCTTCCTCCATGATTATATAGTGGAAGCTACATAATATAAGACCTACATATACACCTCACATAAACCCCACTAGGGTGTAGAAGTGTGAAACCTAACTTCAAGGCACTGTTAGACTTTAAAGCATCCTCTCTGACTTGGGGCTATATCGCAGAGATGTCTGTGAACTCAGCCTAGGTGGCACCACACCAGGCAGTGGCTAGAGAACCATGCAGTGGCACCAGGAACCACCTCCAAGTAAGAACTAGCAGGAATCTGTTTCCTTCTCCTGGACCGAATGCTGTGATGCTTTCTCTGCACGCAGCACACCACACCATTCATCTTCCCCAGGAACAAGGTCACGTCGCTAGTAAATGCTGGAGCTGAATCTCACCCCCAGGCAGCCTGGTGTGACACGGTTGCCCTGCCACCCGTGATGTACAGCAAGCCTGTGCAATCTGGAGGGCAGTTCCTCAAGGTCGCGTGCTGCCCCTGTAGACCCCGAGCGAATCATTTCCTTCTCAATTCCTTTTGAGTACTGCTGTGATGGGGGGGGGGGAGGTGTCCTCCAAGGCCATCGAGAACATTCTGAATGAAACCAGCTTCTTCCAAAGGGAAGTCCTGAGGGCAAACGACTCTGGATCAGGCTGCTCCACTTTCTGGTGGACATCCTGGCAGGAAACTTCCAAGACCGCCGGCAGTAAACACCGAAGACTTGGGAAGGAAGCATTGCCCTTGACCCTCGTTGGGTTTCCTGTTTTGCCCTCAAACATTTGCATATATTAAAAAAATTCTTTGTTGTTGATGTTGCTTTTTCTCTTGCTTGCGGTAAGATTTATGTTGGTCAGCGATCAGTTGCGGGAATGGCTGAGCCAGCTGCCTCCAAACTCTGCCCCAGCTCCTTGGAAGCCCGAGCTTTGCCTATCTCCACACACTTGCAAATGCCACGCCCTCCCTTGTGCTCCCACTCTGCCAATTCCTGTGGTGCTTTTCGAATCTTATTTGCATATATACCTGAATCCTAACCAAACTGTCGGCTTCCTGCTTATCCCCTGTTACAGTTATCAGCAGGGAGCAGCCACTCCCAGGAGCTAATGGAATGAAGAAACAGCTAACTGCATGCAGGCTGCCAGCAGTGAGACCCACACGAAGAGCAGGGCTCATCCGATCTCTCCTAAAGCTGGTGACACCACTGCGCAGGTCTACTTGAGTAGTGACTCTTGGGCGAGAGCTGGGGCCACAAACACTTGAGCCACGAGTCAAGCTCGAAAAACCCTCTCCTTATAAAAGGCAGGTGAAGAAAGTGAGCCGTTCAGAGGGTTTGCTGATCCTCCTGGGTTCTGTTGAATTTTAAAAGCTTTCGCTGTTTGGTATGGCTTTTGGTTCCGGCAGAAGGAAGTTATAGCGACAGTGGTCACCTTGTTTTCCTGGGGTGTTTTAGACAAGGCATCCTCTGGTGTAGAAGGGAGGTGGTTGAACACACCTGGGTCAGAGTTCAAATCCTGTTTCTGACACTGTCTCCAGCATCCCTGTATCCCTCCCAGGGGAGCAATCACTCTCATAGCCATGGAGGGAGAAGAGTAAACCAGACATTTCCAGAGGAGTGGCTGGCATCCTCTGGGATGCTGTGGTCCAGGCCAGGTATTTCAACCACGTCCACAGCCCCGGCATCCCTTCTTTTCCAGCTTTCACCAGGCACCAAACATCAGACAGTTCTGTCTCTCGAAGGTACTGTTCCCTCTCAGGCTGGGTGGAGAAGACCCTTCACCTGCCTGGATGAGGAGCCTTCCAGCCGTAAGCCTTCCAGCCCTACTACATGGTGTGCTTGCTGTTTGTTTACTGGGTGGTTCATCTGTTGGGTGGTGTAAGGGAGAATCTTGAGATTTTGGCCCAAGATAGAGGTGCATGAACTAAAACCTCCTCTCTGGTTTTGTGGGGGCATGCAAAATAAGATTTACTATGATTATTTTTTTTCAACATCTTAAAATGCTTGAAACAAGAATAAAAAGAAGAATGCTATTTCATGATAACCATAGGGAAGTTAAACAGCAAAGTTTGTAAATACATTTTTGGGGGGTGCTGTTTTTGTGTTTGCTTTCTGAGACAGGGTATACTACTCTGTAAACCTGGCTGTCCTAGAACTTGCTCTGCCTCCCAAGTGCTGGGATTACAAACATGCTCTGCTGCACCCGGCTTGTAAATGAAACTGAACTGTGGATCATTCATTTACATGTCACTGACACCCATGACAATGAAGATCGCGTGAACTGGGGCTGGAGAGATGGCTCAGCAGTTAAGAGCACTTGCTGCTTTTCCAGAGGCCTGAACTCTGTTCCTAGAGCCCCCTTCACGCAGCACACTGCCACTTGTAACACCAGATCCAAGAGACTGGACATCTTTTCACATGGAAATGCATGCCAGACACATACATGTGTACGCACACACCCATAAAAAATAAATAGAAACAAAAAATAAAATCTTTTAAAAAAATAATAAAAGATCCACATGAACCGCAAAGTCTAGGACAGTTCCTATCTGTGTCAATCCCACCAGTTGATAATGGGACCACGACCATAATTTTTGAGCCAAGTTTGAAGCAAGCGCTAATTAAATACTGGCCAAGTTGATGGACTCTGGCCAGGACCATTCCAGAGTTCCCAGAAAACGGCCACATGAGTCACGTTTGGTGGAGGTTTATAAAGGTAAACCCACAAGGCTCTGTGTTTCCCACTAGGTCCAATCAGGGGCAAGCCTGCATCCTGACATACTTCCTGCCCGGGGACTCGGCCCGCAGGTGATCAGGCACATTGGGTGCAGATGGCAGATGAGTCAAACAACACTGTTTGGAGGAGTGAAGACACGAGGCTTGGCGTCTCCCGTAAACCACAGCCTCCCGCATTTCAGGGTCTGTCCTGGCGCAAGGGACTTGCACATTAGAGACATTCTTGTTTCATGCCTCTCTTAGGCACAGCAATTAAAACTTAGAACATAACTTAGACTCTCAGACAAAAATAAAATAAAACCCCCAAATCCCGTGAGTCCTACTGTGAGGAAATAAGATTCTTCTTTGTACACCCGGCCAAGCCCCGCCCCCCACTTCCTGTCATCGCCCAATCCTCGGCATAGCACAGCCGTTCTGGGGAGTGTGGATTGCACCCACTCTCGGGCTTCCATTCTAGTAGGTGTGGTCACACCTGGGTCCGGCAGACGAGGAGGAAGAAGACAGAATGAGACGAAGACAGAAGGAAGGGCTGAAAGGACAAGGACAGACAGTAACGCACATCTGCTTCAAATCAGTAATTTCATGTACACTGAGAGGGGGTTGTTTCACAGACACTCGTGTGCACCCGTTTTCTCTGCAGCTGGCAGTCTCAGCATCTCTTCCTCAAGAGAGCAGGACGGCTTCTGACCAGAGGGCAATGGCATTGCTAACTGCTGGAGAGCGTGACTCCAGTGAGGAAAACGTGAGTAACACAGCGCTGGGCTGCAGGGAGTGGGGAGTGCCTGGGTAGCAGGCTTTCTCCTGGGTCACAAACCGGATCCCAGCTCAGGACAAGGAGACTTCTTATTAGTTATGAATGTTCCTTATGAGTTATGAACGCTTGCCCTTATCTTAGCTTGTCCCACTAGTTCTTATAACTTAATTTAACCCGTTTCTCTTCATTTATGTTTTGCCTCGGGGCTTTTTACCTTTCTATATGTCCTACCCTGTGCCACCTGGTCGACTGGCTGGCCCTGAATGTCTCACTCTCTTTCTCCCCCATTTTCTCTTCCTCCTCCTGAGCCTAGATTTCTCCTCCTACTTAGTCTCCTGCCCGCCAGCCCTGCCTATTCCTCTACTGCCCAGCTATTGGCTGTTCAGCTCTTTATTAGACCAATCAGGTGCCTTAGGCAGGCATAACAATACATCTGTATGTCGTTAAACAAATGCAGCATAAACAAATGTAACACATCTTTGCCTAGTTAAAATAACATTCCACAATGGGCCTGTAATCCCAGCACCCCAGAGGCAAAGACAGGAGATTCCCAAATTCAAAGTCAGCCCAGGCAACACAGCAGGACACTATCTTAAGGAAAGTAAAAGCCTTAATACTGCTCTCCTTAGGAGATGACCAGTTGCAGAGGGCAATTCAAAACTCCTGTTAAGAGCTGGGGAAATGGCCAAGGAGAGTTCCAGCCCCAGAACATCCATTTAAAAAAAAAAAAAAAAAGTTGCCTTCTTGTAATCTCCCAGTTCTGGGGAGGAACAGGAACAGATTCCCTGGGATTTGCTCCGTAGCTGGTGTAGCCTAAGGCAAGGTCTGGGCCAGTGAGAGACCCTGCCTCAAAACAAAGGAATTGTACTTGAGGCTGACCTCTGGCTTCCACTCCACATGGTCATGCATAGATACATGCACTGGCATGCATGCACTCATGAGTGCGCGCGAGCGCGCGCGCACACACACACACACACACACACACACACACATGCTTTTCTTGTAAAAATTAGCAAAGTAAGCTGAAGAAGTAAAACAACCAAAAGAAGTTCTGGGAGCCATAAAGAAAGAAATTGAAATAGTTCATCTGTCTATGAAGAAACTACAAAGAGCGCCCCAGGAGTTTACTGGAGTGGATGAGAAAGGACAAAGAGGTGGGATTCCAAACAACACTTCTTACAACTACTGAAAGCATCAAAAACAGAGTAAGTCAGAGAAGTGACCTGAGTCCCCGTGCAGATCCTCGGGAAGCATGGTGGGAAGTGTAGCCCCGTGTCCTGGCTACACTTGAGGGTGAGATGGTTTATTTCACAGGCCACAGTCCCTCACTGAGGGAAGTCAGGTAGGAAGCTGGAGGAGGGAACTGAAGCAAGGGCCGTGGAGGAGGCTGCTTACTGGCTTGTGCAGCCCGCTTTCTCATATCATCAGGACCATCTCTCCAGGGACCGCACCACTCATGATGGACTGGGTCCTCCCACATCACCTTCAGTTGAGAAAATGCCTCATGACACAGCCAGAGGCCAGTCTGGACTCAAAGCCTCATTTGCGGACCCCTCTTTCCAGGTGATCCAGCTTGTGTCCCAAGCTAACAAAACAAAGAACCCTTTAAACACATTAAACGACTTCTCTACCACTGACTTCCCAGAAGCCTTTGCTGTTCCAAGCTAATGTTAACCATCCAAGAGCTTCAGAGAACTCACTTCCAAATGTCCAAGATTAGAGTGTTCCTTCATTGCAAGACACTGGTTGGCGCTAGCTTCCCAAGCTACTTAAAGCAAGGATAAAAACAAAGGGATGCATTTGTTTAGGAGCAACACTGGGTACATGTTGGCATCTAAGAACACCCTTCACCCTTCCATCTCAAGGGTTCGAGGACTGAACTCAGGTTGGTGATGAGTGCTTTTCCTGACTGAGCCATCCCGTGGATTTTCACCCCTCCACTTGGAGGTTTATACCATCTTGAAGGCATGGGGGCGGCGGGGAATGGGACACAGAACAGCTGAAAACTGCTGACGGAATGACCTCATACAACAAAGTTAAAACAGGCACACTAAAAACAATTGAATTAGCCATTACTGGTTCCTAACTGGCTGCTTCAACCATCTTAAAAGCAAGAAATGCTGCCAGACTAATAGCTAGGAAGTCTCATTTGCTGCCCGAGGCTTTAAAGAAAGGCCCAGTGGTGGCTGTGGCTCTTGTTAGTGACTGGATGAGGAAACTATTAGCACGAGGCTCGCTCGGCGTCTTCCGTTCCCCAACAAAAGGCGTTTGTATCTCAGGCTTTTGAAAACTTACACAAATTTGGGGGTGGGCAGTGAATATGCAGTTGAGATGAGTTAATGTGGAGATGAATAAGTCCTCCTTATTCTGAGGAACAAAGGCACGCTATTGGCTCTCAAACAGCTACAATATTGAGAAGCCACATATGAGAAACTGTGTGTTTTATTCCTTTAGACATGTAACATTCTCAAGGCTGAATTGCATTTTAATTTAATCATTTCAGGCAGTTATATCTCTTCGGCTAAGATTATAATAACAGGCTGCAGCCAGGCAGAGTCCCTAGCAAATCTGTTCTAGAACGCAGCAGAATAGGAGGGCTGAGACTTTCCACAACAAAGCTTCGTGAAGAGGCCACGCCCACTGCACTTTTTAGCAATCACTGATGGCGTCTAGCACAGAAAGATCTCATTCAGGATGTTTAAAGTAGCAGAAAAAAATGGCTACTGAAGAAACAGAAGACCTGAGACAGTAGAATGGAGCAAGAAATCAGTTGGCAGAAAAGAAAAACAAAACAAAAACAAGATCCAAGCTAGAATCACAGACCCAACCCTCGGGAACTCAGGCGTCTGGGGATCCGTTTACTCGTCTACAAAAGGAGATGTTCTCATCATCTTGTCGTTTTGTTTTTTGAGACAGGGTCTCTCTCTGTAGTTCTGGCTGACCTGGAATTCACTATGTAGACCAGGCTGGGCTTGGACTCACAGAGATCTACTCACCTGTCTCAGCCTCCCAAGACTCAAGGTGTGTACCTCATCAGGCTGATGATCTTCTTCACAAGGAGGCAAATGGTGCCTTTAACAATTCTGGGCAGAGCATTTGTATTAGCCCGGCACTAATGGAGCCAGGTTTGGTGCTGTATACTTAACTCTGCACCAAGGAGGCAGGGACCAGGGTCCCTAGGGCTCACTAGGGCTCACTGGCCCCAAGTCTAACCTAATTGGTGAGTCTGGCCTAGTGGGAGACCCTGTCTAAAAGAAGGTGAATAGTGTTTCTGAGAATGACCCTGGAGGTTGTCCTCCATCCTCCAAAAATGTGTACACACACTCTACATATGTGTACCTAAGAACATGCATGTACATACACAGACGCCTTAAAAAAAGAATGTGCCTATAATTCTTGTATTCTAGAAGCCTGACTTTCTAGAATATAAGTGGTTGTAATACAGAAAAAACTGACATAGATTAAAATTCCTTCTTACTCAAGTCCAGTAGGTATTCCTTGGTCTGTTGTGTGCCCCTTTAAATGCTTGTCTTTAAGAAACACAGAGAAGATCAGATATTGCTATTGCACACCACATAAACTTTTCTCTGTGTGGTATAAATCAACTTGATCTTAAGATGAAATCTAAGTGTTTTCAGGATCCACTTTGATGTATAAGTGAATGCCTGTGATATTAAAGATGTTATTATCTTTTAAAAAACAGTGACAAAAATTTCAATACCATTATATGCATGTTCTGAATATGTGTGTTATAGTAACAGTCTCCTCTGACATTGAACTTTCCTCCCTGCAGGAATGCTCTTTAAGCAGGAAGGTAAACAACTCAAAACAGCTTCAGGAAGTCCCTGAAACCGACCAGATTCACTAGGTCCCCCCCCTTCCCAGAGTAAACAAAAGCTGAGAGCCTTTCTCCGTGTTGAGCAAGCTAAGCTGCAAGGAAGACTCTGAGGGCAGACAGCTCCCTGGAAGAAGCAGAAGCCAGGTGACCAGCGTGGAAGAGGCTCAGACGGCCTAGTCACTTGAAAGAAACACTCCCCAGCCTACTGAGCTGCCTGCAGGTTTGCAGCATGCTGCAACTTTTGTTAGTTGTCACCCATGCAGGGGTAGACATGGTGATGCAGCTGTCTTTGAGCAACCCCAGGGACACTCATTGATTCACCAAGTCAGACTTTGGTGGTATCTGTATGTCGGTCTGTTGTGGGCACCCCGTCTGGGGTGAGTAGACTGTGTGCTGCTTCTTCCCAGGGAAAGTGTTGTCACAGAAGGGAATGGTGTCTGTTTGTGCCTGCAGAAGTCAGGAGTGGGTGGCAGATCCCTGTAGCTGGAGGTATGTGTGGTTAAGTCACCTGACATAGGTTCTGGGAATCAAACTCCAGTCCTCTAGAGGGGCAGTGAGTGCTCTGAACCATTAAGCTAAAAGCGAATCTAACAGACCAAACTATTTTAAAAAGACGATTTTAGAGTCAGAAAAGATTTTGTGAAGATTGATTTGTCTTTATAAACTTTATAAACTTCATAAAACACAACAGATATCAGTTGGACAGAACACAAAAGTGTATATTATGTGTGTGCTTTACAGTAAGGATAACTTCATTTTGCTTTCCCCCCAACCCCAAAATTAAGCTACAAAGTCCTGCTTGGCTAACATCCAAAAACCTGTTCTGTTACTGATCAGTTGCACAAGAACCATTCTTCCCAGGATACACAAGCAGCCGGAAGACAGAAGTAGCTTGCAATTATATTCGGATCTGCAGACAGCAGGAAGATACTGTCTCTGAGGCTGGGGTGGCTGTGGCCTTGAATAAAATGCACCCACAGGCCCATAGGGAGTGGCACTCTTTGGAGGTGTGGCCTTGCAGGAGTTGTGTAGAGAAAGTGTATCACTGTGGGCGGGCATGAGGGCTCATATACTCAAGCCACGCCCAGTGTGGCGGTCTCTTCCTGCTGCCTGCCAATCCAGACGCTGAACTCTGAGCTACCTCTCCAGCAAGGGTGTTTGCCTGTGAGCCACCACACTTCCCACCGTGATGATAACGGATGAAACGTATGAACTGGAAGTTTCCCCAGCTAAATGTTTTTCTTTGTAACAGTTGCCATGGTCATGGTGTCTCTTCACAGCGATAGAAACCCTAACTAAGACAGTTGCCAAGAACGCCTTTCTAGCTACTCTACAGTGAGAAAAAGTGCGCGGGCTGGGTCTCGTCTTCCAAGTCACATGAACTTGGACACCCCTGTCTTTCCTCCATCCTCCTTACTGAAAGGAGCACAGAATACTTATCTGTAAAAAGTAGTCGTCCCATTCAGCGGTGGCCCAAAGCATCCCATCCCGTGAGTGCATTGCCTTTACCGCCATGCAGTAACTGAGTCCAGAGAACTAAATGGGATCTCTGAATGCAGTGCACAGGAGACAAGATCAGAGCCTCGGATGGACCAGCCTGACTCCATGGTAAGATTAAAAGCCATCTTGTTACAAGATGTTCATTCAAAAGAAGTTCATTCCTGTTTTCTGTAAAACTTGGATTTGGCCAGGTCTTGACCTATTTTCCGAAATTTGACATGTTCCATATCCAAACCCTAACCTCCACCCTGAGGATAAAATGTTCTACCGAATAATTCTGAGATGTTCAGCCAAGTTCCTACATAACCAAAATTTCTCTGGAAATCCCCCAACCCAGTCTCACAGGTTTTGGGACTATATAAACCCCACTGTCTCCTATGTTTGATGCTATTTTCTCAAACCCTGCTATAAGGAAATAGCCCTGTCTGACAGAAAATAAAGTTTGCGTAATTTACTCTCATTTGGATTAACAGCTGGAGGCCCAGAGAGATCAAGACCTCAACCCAAATTTTGAAGCTGGGCCTTTACTCCAGGGCTCCAGGACCAGAATGCTGCCCCAGGAGGTGCCCTTAAAGATGTCCCAAAGCTCCCAGGCGTGCTTTCAGTTAGTCAGATTGTGGGAGCTAACTGCCGCACTAAAGAGAAACCAGGAAATAACTGTCTGAGGAGGCCTCATCAGTAAGTCTTAGACGGTGTCTCCTTCAATGACATCCGGTACTGCTTGTTTGTCTCCTGACCTGGGCACTAGGAGAAAAGTCAATCTGCCAACCTGTTTCTTGGATGCTGGGAACCAAGAGGGAAATTGGCCAAGACCAGTTGAATAAAGGGAACCACTGTGTGTTTTGTTTTTGATCCATCTCTTTTGACGACTTGAACATTCTGTGTTCTATGGTCACTGGTTTCATTTTTTTTTTCGACTCTGACCTTGAACTTTTTGTGTTCTGTGTTTACTGGTTTTGTTTTTCTGTCTTTTTAAATCTGCTGCTACGCTGCTACGACCCCTGCTGCCACCCCAGCAAGGAAACTTTGAGCTTCTTTGTTTCCCCTGGTGCAGGCTGGATCTGGGTTAGCTGCTAGGTGCTACCTATGGTGACGTTCTACATGGAAAACAGGCAGACAGGCAGACAACCACCTGGACAAACGGATTAGCTCCGTGACAACCTTGGCTGCTTGCCATGGCTGCTTTCTCTGTTCTCAGGTTGCTTTGGTCTCTTCCCCTGGTCACGGAATTCAGTCTAGCAGGGATCCAGATGTCTTTTAGATGAGGATAAAATTGAAATACTGTTTATGATGTCCTGCTTTATTGAAAAACTGAATCTGGACTTGGGTTATGGCTCCTCCAGCTCTTGACCCAAGCACATTTACTTAAAAATTTCTGTCTGTGCTCTGACAGGTGAGTTACCTGATTGTGTGACAAAAAATGAAAGCAAAACAAAAAAAAGCTAAGAAGTTAGTGCCATAACTCTAAGCACAAAAACTCAAAACATCTTTTTGGTAAAGTACATAGGTCTAACTAAAGTCTGTCCCTGTGCCTAGCAAGCTTCTACCCCATGGGTTACTTCCTCGTTATTATTTTTATGCAAAAAAGACTTTTTTTTTTTTGCCAAACATTCCCAGAATGTCACATGAAATGATTTCTAGATCGCCTTGGATATCTACAAACGTGCATGTGATTGTCATCACCTGAGGAGCCAGTGAATATCTTAAAAGGTCATCAGAGAAGCAGGTTCCTAAACTAAGGGTCTCCATGAAAGTCGCTAAAACTTCAGAGCAAAACGGTAGGAAGATGATGAATAAAGAACAGAAAATAAAAATAAACCGAGAGGGAAATAAAGATTTCAAAAACGCCAGTGCAACAGGGAGGCTCTAAAGTTTGTCTTGGTGTGCACACAGTGGCTGCTGGCCCGCAGGACCACGTGATCAGATGAAAACCCAGATGCTTGGATGTGCAGGCGCTGGTGATTGGTAGCAAGCTATGCAGAAGCTGAGGACTGCTGGGTAAAGGCGGGACAGTGTGGCTACTGTGTCTTCTGTTCAGTTCTTCCACTGGGCCCAGTCTAAAACCCCACAAGTGCCATGTTCCTCGGGGCTAGCGTTAAAATGAAAATGCTAATCATACTCATAAAACGGACTAACTAGCTGTAAAAATAGTTAAGACATGTGGGTTGATAGTCACCTTATAAATGACCAGGTTCTTTAACATGTTCAGAACTATGCTTGTACTTTATTTACAGGAATAAGCTCTATTTAGCCTTCCTTGTATGTTTTCAGGGTTAAGCCTGAAGCAAATAACTAAATATGAGCCCAAGTTTATTTAAAATCAGGTATTCTTATTAGATGGCCCTTAAAACTTTCCGGGGTCTACTGAATATGGCATTCAGAATGTTTCGTGGTGAAAGATTGTTAAGAAAGACAAAAATGCCAGATCCTCGAGGTGGCCCTGGGTCTCCAAAAAGACAGATGGGGCACAGCCCTGGATTGTGGTGACGCTAACCACTGAGAAAAATTGCCCCCTGCCTTGCCTGCTGCCGGGGCCCTGCACAAACTGTGGCCACTGTTGGTTTGACTGCCCTGCTGTGTCTGAGTCAAAGGGGGTTAGCCTTCCCAAGTTCCTCATCCATAGGAAACTCTCTCGGACATTGCCAGAGACCCATGCTGTCCTGTATGGTAGCTATGTAAGGTCGTCTTGTGTGACCGCTGAAGACGGACCTCTGCCCCCTGCAAAACTACCGTGTGTGCCTGCCTGCTAGGGTAATGATCCAGGGAGCTGGTAAGTCCTGTTGTTTTAATTGATACAGGGTCCATTTGGATTATCCTTCCTGCTGTGGTTTATCCTTCTCAGATCTCCGACGGTGTCGACAGCTAACTGTGCTTTATCACCTAACAACAGCTGCCTGGCTCAAGTGTTTCGTAGATGAGAAGCAGGACTTGCCTTCCCATTCGGTCTCCTGATGAGAAAGGCAAACTCACAGGCGGAGTTGCCTTATTAACTGGCTTCATATTAAAGGATGAACTGGCTTCAGATATAGCTTTCCCGAGTTAAAGGAACTTGTTTTGCGATGACTGGTCTCAATAATCAGCCACCTGTGTCTTGTGGTAAATGACTGAATTTAAAAAAAAAAAAAAAGGGTTTTAAATTTCTATAAGTTCTGAAAGTCTAAGAAAATACTCTAAAATAAATATAAGTTATAGAGGTCTAAGGATATGAAAACTTAAACCATAAAGGTCTAGGAAAATGATTTAAGATATATGTTACTCGATAGTGTTACACTAAGATGTCAAGGGTCGGAGTTTTAGCATTGATCATTGCAGGTCTTGTAAGTAGTAAATTGGCTACGATTATCGCAAGCTCGAGATTTTACATTTTCTCCTAAATAGAGACCTGAAGATGCTCGTTATCATGCTAAAAACATCTCTGTCATCCCTCTGGACAGAAAAAAAAAATGTTCATTCTTTTTAACCCAAAGCCAAGACTCCCCCTCCAGCTGGTTTACAGACACCTGCTAGCTGCCTTTTCTGCGATGTAGATTTCCGCACAGTGGGGATGCTAATGTCTCTAAAACTCTCCTCTCTTTTTGTGGACTAAAAAGTTCACCTAAGCTTCAGGGAGCTGAGGGAGTCACAAGACTTGGATCCACCACTCACAGGTCAAGCTGTCAATCAAGCCTGTCAATCAAGCCTGTCAATCAAGCCTGGGTTTCTCCACCTGTCTTTCTCTCCCCTGGCTTGAGACTCCGCCCTTCTCCCAACTACCCGGACTCCAGTGGGCTGGCCAGAAACTCCAAATACAAAAGTTGGCTGTTGGAGGACCTTCTATCATACTGTGAACCCTGAGTTTGCATTTGTGTTGTCAGGAGGCTGAGGTGGCAACTAGTTGACAGAAAGTGATCATAGAGCATCAGAGAGCCTCCAGGGAGCTAGAGAGGCACAGGAAGTAGTAGGCTTTGTTGAGTAGCTGGGCTGCTGACAGAGAAGTCTCAGTTGCTGGTTGAAGTAGCAGTAGATTAAGGCACAGCCACTGTGCTGAATATACAGCGACGGTTTCCATGCGTCCTTTAACTTCTGTCCCTGGTCTCTATCTGTCTTGGCAGAGTTCCACTCAGCTGGTAGACACCATCCAGAAATCAGCTGCGGACTACAAAAACTGCCCCAAAGGTGAGCTACTCCATGCCAGCCCCAGGTAGTCCTACAAAACTAGAGACCCCTGGACTTGCTGAGAGCTGATGTGAACCAGTCCAGCCAATGTGATTGCTCCCTGTCTCGTCAGCTGGGTCAGCACCAGATGCTTCTGATGAATGCCCATTGCCCTATTAGCCCTTCAGGGCCTTTGGCTAATATTCCAGCTTTCCTGGGCCGGACAATGGTGCCCCAATTTCAGGAGGAAGTAGTGAACAGAATACATCATCCCTTATCCTCAACAAAGGCTGGACTATTAGATCCAAAGGAAACTCCCTGGCAAGGGAGACAAAATGGTTCCACATATAATGCCTGCTGGCAGCATGCCAGGCTCCCGCATTGTCAAAGGGTACGTGTTAAACCAGACTAGTGTTTCTACCTATGTGTTAGGAACCCCTTTGGGGGTGTCAAATAGCCCTTCCACAGAGGTTACCTAAGACCACTGGAAAACACAGATATTTACACTATGATTCATAACAGTAGCAAAATTACAGTTACGAAGTAACTACAAAATAATTTTATAAGGTTGGGTGGTCGTGGTGCACGTCTTTAATCCCAGCACTCAAGGATGGCAAAGGCAGGTGGATCTCTGTGAGCTTGAAGCCTGCCTGGTCTACAAAGTGAGTTCCCAGGATAGCCAGGGTTATACAGAGAAATCCTGTCCAAAAAAAAAAAAAAATAATTTTACGGTTGGGGTCACCACAACATGAGGAACTGAATTAAAGGGTCTAAGCATTAGGAAGGTGAGAACCACCAAAACAGAGCAAGATCAACAGGTACAGTCATCAGCTGACACAGTTCTACAATGTAAGGCATTCAGCTGCTCTGTGCAGAACAAGATAGCTTTAAAAAATGTATTCTTCCTGTGCTTACCAACCAGACACAATTAGAGAGACCCTAGCCACGAAACAAATAAATATTGTGTTTCATCAAATAGAAAATACTAAGTTACTTACCCTCCACTGGTATATTACTATAGATATAAATGATCATTGCCTATCAAGGATTTGAAAGGGACACACAAGACAGGGGAAATGGTAACCAGCCCGACTCCATCTTAGGATTAAAAACCATCATATTGCAACATCAAAATAATTTCACTCCTGTGTTCTGTGAAACTTGGATTTGACCAGGTCTTGACCCAATTTCTGGATTTGACATGTCCCACACCCTATACCCTGACTTCCACCCTGATAAGATAAAATATTCTTCCTAATAATGTTGAGATGTTCAGCCAAGTTCCTACATAACCAAAATTCCTCTGGAAATCCCCCTACCCTTGAAAAGCCCCTAGTCTTGCAGCTTTTTAAGGTGCTATACCAACCTCACTGTCTCCTATAGTCAATGCTACTTCGTCAGACCGGTATACAAGATGGCACAGTTTCCCAAGAAATACTAATGGCACAGTTTTTCCAGAGCTACAGTGGGCCTTAGTGTCAAAGTTAGACTCGGCTTGAAGGTAGAGCTGGCATTCCATCGGTGGCGTGCCTGGAGACTTGACACCTTCCTAGGGAACCGCGGCCAAACTGTCTGTTTTGCCCCACCCACCCTTGTGCCCCTGCCTAGCTTAGACACCAAGATGGGAAGAGCGCTTACTCTTTTCTGCCACACCCACCCTGACCGTAGCTGCTGGGTCCCCGCCTTCTGCCTCAGTGAGAAGGGTTAAGCTTGCTGCTCCACTCAGATTCGAGCTGGATGTCCCTTGATGGTGCCCAGAGTTTTGATTTGAGTCTATCACTAAGAAACAAAAGCAAAAACATGCCTCTCTTGTGCAGACTGAAAGCGTGACTCTCAGCCTCTTTTACTAAGGGCAGATGATGTAATTCTACCTCAATGCTTCTTGTTCCTTGCTTCTCGTTCCTGAAGCCCTAAATCACCTTTCTTCCCCGGAAGTCCAGGTTTCACCTTAAAACCCGGCCTATGCTGGGAAATGCTGTCTCACAGTCATGTTATTTAACTTCGTTTACCCCTGGTCACTTCCCCTGAAGGAAGTCCCCCCAGTTGGTTCCAAAATTCCATCATCTTCTTTGCTGCTCTTGCCTCCCAACTTCTTCCTCTTTCCCCCTAAAGAACCTCTCCGAGCTGTGGGAGCAAATCCAATCCTGGACCATTGACCTCTTTTCTTTCTGGATCTCAGTGCTCTCAGTAAAGTCACACAGAGAATAAAGACCAGCAACCCAAACATCCCAGTTCTCCAGGAGCCCCCTTCAGCAAATCTGGCAGAAGAATGAAGAATGCCTGTCTGTTCCTAGACCACCGTAGTCTTTTCTGCTGGCTTTTCATTTAAAATGACAGGCATGACTGCCAATGACCTACAGCCATGTGAAATAATTTATCAGCCAGCACAAAGGAGGCTTCTAGGAGGGTGAGGAGATAAACAACCAGAAAAAGAAAGCCCAAGACAGACTCGCTTCACTGCAGAAAAGATGGGAGTCACAGCAGACAGCTGGAGGAGTGTAAACTACGGCCTCAAGGGACACAGCTCAAGCTACAACCAAGAAAACAGCACAGCACCCATGTACCTGTTTGGATTCTGAGGAAGCACATTCTGCTCTTGGGCACATAATCCAACACCCTAGGTGAATGATTGGGAAAGTTACTTGGTTTGAGTGGACCCGGACTACAACAGGTCCAGGCTGCCAGGCAGGCTTCTTTTTCCCTTGGGCCTTTTGGTACAGCAGACCCAATAATAGTGGAGATATCTGTGGCAGGAATGCTATCTGGAGTCTTTGGCAGCTTCTCTAGGTGAATCACGGGAAAGGCCCTTGGGATTTTAGAGCAATACTCTGCTATCCTTGCTGAAACAGCTCCCTTTGAGAGGCAGACATTGTCCTGCTATTGAGCCCTGCTGGGAAGTGACTGTTTGACTTTGGACCAGAAAGTGGGTGGGAGGGGGTGCAAGCTACAAAGGTGGGTGTGCACAGAAGTAGTCCACCGTCAAACAGAAGAGGTATTTGCATACCTGGGCCTGAGCAGGTCCCGAAGGTATAAGTAAGTTAGTGAAGAAATGGCCCCAATTCCTATGGCTCCTGCTCCTGACACAAGACCTTTGACCCCTAGTGTGCATTGTGTATCAGTTGGCAATGGAAGAGAAGATTCTGGCACGGTTGTGGATTCTAGATGGTTCTACACAGTACAGACAATTCCTGAGAGTGGACAGCTGTTGCCTTGGAAGACCTGTCTAGACATCCCTGAGGATGGCGGTGAAGGGGAATCTTCACAGCGGGCAGAATACTTGGGGAGGAAAATGGCCACATGGGTGACTGTACACCAAGCCATGGCTATAGAAAATGCTTTCGTGAGAGGGTCAGGGACTTGGGAGGGATATTTGAAAAAAAAGTTGAAAAATTGGTGATGAAGACATTTGGAAAAGAAGTACGTAGGTAGAACTACTTCACACTGGAGCTGGGAAAGAGTAGTCTGGTGGGGGGGGGGGCGGGGAGGGTGGCAAGTGTATAAACAAACATTCAAGACTGGAGCACAGCCATGCTAAGGGCACCAGTCCCGAGACTCATGGAAATGGCAAGGCTTTCCCCAGAATTGGGACAGGATGTTGACAAAAGGTTTACATTTAGCTAAAAAGCAATTCCTGTAGAGCACTGAGCAGTTTCCTCCTCCCACATGGGCACAACCCCTCTCTCATAGCACGATTAATAAAAACCCAGAGACAGATATTAAGGTTCGATCTGAAGGTCAGAAAAGCAAAACAGCCAGCCACTGGCTCTTACCTCCATCTACCTCAGACCAAAGATGGCGATCCTACCTTGAGGAATCCTCAGAATGAGACTACCTGAGAGCTGTCTCCTCCTGTCTCATATTCCTCTCTAGGGCTGGGAATAAGGGTGGGCACCACTACTGCCCAGTAGCGCTGGGATTTAAGGTGTGCGCCACTACCGCCCAGTTTCTATGGCAAACTAGTGTAGCTTACTGGGATTAAAGATGTGTGTCACCACTGCCTGGTCTGTAAGGCTGACCGGGGTAGCTGTTTTACTCTCTGATCTTCAGGCATATGACCCCAAAACCTTTTGGACTGAAGATGGGTCATCCTTCCAGGTAAAGGACCAACTGATTTTACTTTGACAAATAATGGACCAGGAAATTGAGAATTATTCTTCATGATGTCAGCAGACTGTATGTCTCCTTGTAGTCAGAAAGTAATATTAAATGGTTTCCATAATTTACATTTCTGTGATCACATTGCAATTTAGGAACTAGTACTTATTAATAGCATCTAACATTAGAATCTCACCTTTTACTCTTCCTATATGATTTTTATAGACTTCTCACAAGCCTCAGAGGTGGGTAGAACAGCTGTTATTTGCCCCATTTAGAGAGTTAATTTATGGTGCTGGAGACTGTCAGCTACGTCAGAACTTCGGTTAACACTCTGGGAACTTAACACAGTCTTTGATGAAGCAGTGATATTCTCTGGAAAAGCAAGAGGGTAACTCAGACTTTTTTTTCCATCAATTTCCTGGAATCCAGTCATAAATCCTTGGTGATTTTGAGCTTAAGTATGATAACTTTAAATGGCTCTGTAGCTTAGAAATTCCTGCTGTCGTGAGTAATGTATTACTTCACATTACTTCACATATTCTAAGAACATAAGATAAAGGACTTGTAACTCACAGAGCAGAGCAGAGCAAGAGCCATCGAAAGGATACAAAGTAGATCTGTATCCTCTCCGAAACACAGAATTATAAAGAAGACACTCTTTCCCGTGTGGGGATGAACACAGTTATTTAAACACAAACTAGAATTCCTCTTGACGTTACAGAATATACGGAGTGTGTCTTAGTTATTTTCTATCATTGCGATAAAATGCCATGACCAAGGAAGGGCTCATTTGGGCTCATGGTTCCGGAGGGGCAAGAGTCCATCATGGGGAAGCCGCAAGTATCGTGGCAGGCATGGAAGCTGGAGTGGCAAGCTGAGTGCTCACATCTTGACCCAAAAGCACGAGGCAAAGAGTCGTTAAACTTTCCAAGCCTGCCTTCAGTGGCAAGCTTCCTCCAGCAAGGTCACACTTCCTATGTCTCCCCAAACAGCACCACCGGCTGGGGATCAAGTATTCAAATGCTTGAGACCATGGGTGATGCCCCATCCAAAGCCCCACAGAGCAGAACAAATTACCTCGCTCTAGCAATTCATAGTCTCATTTCCAAATAAAGCTCTCAGTCTTCTCTCTGCGTTCATTTTACTAATATGGCTTTGACTTTCAAGAAAATGACAGCAGTTAAAGGTGATGCATTAAAACATGGTTTTGAGGATAGATATAGATTAATGACATATATAAATATATAGTAATTAATCATGAATTCTAGGCAAGTATTTGTTTGTTGCTATTATTGTTTGGTAAGTCCAGAAGAAGTAAATCCTATTGATTCATGACTAAAAGCTATTCCTTTCTTATTTCTAAGAGTATGCAAAGAAGCAGTCCTTGTTTATTGAAAAGAATGATGCAATCAGGCTGGAGAGATGGCTCAGTGGTTAAGAGTACTGGCTGCTCTTCCAGAAGACCTGGGTTCAATTCTCAGTACCCACATGGAGTTACACAGTCTGTAACTCCAGTTCCAGGGGATCTGACACCTTCACACCAACGCACATAAGATAAAGGTAAATAAATTATTTTTTTTTTAAAGAATGATGGCTCGGCGGTGGTGGCGCACGCCTTTAATCCCAGCACTCGGAGGCAGAGGCAGGCGGATCTCTGTGAGTTCGAGACCAGCGTGGTCTACAGAGCTAGTTCCAGGACAGGCTCCAAAGCCACAGAGAAACCCTGTCTCGAAAAACCAAAAAAAAAAAAAAAAAAAAAAAAAAAAAAAAAAAAAAAAAAAAAAAAAAAAAAAAAAACAAATAAACAAAAAAAAAAGAGTGATGGAATCCCATTTGTTGTGATCTATTTTAACTCTTTGACTTTTTGGACTTTTGGGGGGCTTGCCACCCAGCTCCCAAATAAATCATACACTGAGTCTTATTCTTTTGTAGTGGCCCCATATCGAGGGGCCTCTGTCAGGAGCCCCACATTGGGGCGACATCTGCTGGGGTCCAGCCTTGACAGGGTTTGCACATTCCAGGGTTGAGGTGTGTGGATTAGAAAAATTAGGTAGAGGGAACAGAGAGACAAAAGAAATACGGAGACATAGGATAGAACCAGTAGGGAATCTGTTGAATACTGAATATGCCTGTGTTCATTTTCCATATGCTTATATACTCCAATCCAAAAAGGGGGGAAGAAGATAAAAGACAGCTCTAACATGACACAAAGGACAACCAGAACAGCCACTTACTTCAATGCCTGAAACATCATACAACTATACTTTCTGTTGTTTATGCAGGACCCACAGAGACCTTAGACTAACTACTCTGTGGGCAGCCATGCCCTGGGTCAAACCTCCTGTCAGAGCCTTGAAGGACAGGAATAGGCTTGGACTCTTTGACCTTTGGTCAGGGTGGAGCAGATCCACTTCTGTAGGCCGCCTTAATACCCAAAACACCAGGTAACCACACCCTAGGTCAGGACGTCTTGTGTGTCTCTGCTCCTTAAGTCAGACCTCTTGCCAATAGCCATGAAAGAGCAAGAGTCGGCTTAAACTCTCCGACCTTTGGTGAAGGTGGAGCAGACTCACAATTGTTCTTATGATCACCTGGCTCAGCTTGGCGTGTTTCTTGACTGCTTTTCTTATAATTATCCCTTTGGCCTCTGGACTTTTTCCTTTTCTTACTTCTGTATATCTTACTTTGACTCTTCCTCTGTGGCTGACTGGGTGGCTGGCCCCTGATGTCCTCCCCACCTTGTTCTCTCATTATTTTCCTTGTTTCTCCTTCCGTTTACACTGTCTGCCAGCCCTGCCTGTCCTTGCTCCTGCCTTGCTATTGGCCATTCAGTTCTTGATAATTAGGTGTTTTAGACAGGCAAAGAACCACAGCTTCACAGAGTTGAACAAATGCAGCATTAAAAAAAAAAAAAAAGCAACACACCTTAAAATAATATTCTCCAACACACATTTTGGCAAAATTATAGGAAGTAAGCAGATGGGAAATAGAAGAAAAGTCACATGGGTAAGAAAAGCCGTGAGTTTTCAGCACATAACTAAAGTATAAAAGAAAGTTCTCCTGGGAGCACATGGGTCATTCGATCCAGCAGCCCTGATTCATTTTCCATTCAGCAAGTATTCTGAACTTTGGGGCTAGAGTGAGTCTTGTGACAGATGGCTCTCAGAACCAGCTGTGACAGGGGAAAACGGCTGTTGATAGAATCATTCTGACTCAGATAATGAGGTCCTTAGCTAGCTGCATCTAATAGCTTCACAGGAAACTTTAAGATGGAAGTCAGCCAACAAACCCATCTTCATTTGCTCTTTCCTCTCGGTTAGCACAGGCATCAGACACTTATTTACTTTTATATAAAAAAATAAAAATGCAATGGAGTTATTTCACAGGAGACCCCGGTTTATATCTCAAAATCGGCGAAAAGATTAAAAATAGCTGTTCTTCTTGCTGGCATATTCCATTCCAAAGCTGTCTTTGTTGTTTTATATTGGGGATCATGTTATGACTACTGAGGATGGAAGAGCCCATCAACTGGATCCGCTTGGGAGATGAGGGAAGGAAGTGGCCAGCGAGAAGATCTGAATCTATGTAAAGAAGGGTATGCTATGCCGGAGGAGGGGTAGCAATAGCAAGACACAGATGTGCTCCAATTAGGAGTAAATCACGGTCGGTTCTGTAGTCTAAAAAGTAATTGATTTCTGATGACAATACAAAAGATGGATCGGGAGGGTAAGACAGTAAGCTTAGCAATATCATTGGAAAGCTCTAGAAGGTTGCTAAAAAGAGGAGAAATGCCAAGAGACGAAACTAAGGCAGTGGCTCTGAAGATAGAGGAGGGGAAACAGATTTGAAATGTGCACACCAGGTCGCGTGTCTCCACGATGCCTTTCATAGCATCTTGCTTTCCTTTAGCTCAGGACTCTGGCCAGGGTCTCCATTTGTATTTGATTATGCTTCCCTAGCCTGCTGCAATCTCGAAAAAACTCATTGGCTTTTTCACGATCGTTGAGGACACTGGCATTTTGAAAAGCACCGGTCAGTTACTTTATAGTCTTGCTTTGTCTCATGTTTCCCCGTGATTTGATTCAGATTGTGTGTGTCCAGATGGAATGCCACATCTGGAGGCCACATGATGTGGCCACCTGCTCCTCATTGCTTATGCTAACCTCGGTTATCCAGTCAGGAAGTTGTCTTCCTTCTCCGCCGTGGAGTTTCTGTTTTCCTTCTTCTTGCCATAAGCAGCCTGTGGGGGAAATGCCTGAAGTCCATATAAATGTTCAGCTCCTCCGCAAACTTTCCCCGCCTGGATTTGGGTTCTTGGTTGAAGCCTATTCCGATCCGTCTTTACCATAAGGTTGACGGAACTGTGGTCTTGCAAATATACCATCCTCAAGAACTTCTATTGCCACATTTCTACCTGTCTTAGTCTATGTCATGCTGCTGAATACCCGGGTCTGGGTTACTCAGAAGATAAACTCATTTCTCGCAGCTCTGGTGCCTGTGAAGTGTGCGGTTGGGAGGCTGACGAAAGTTTTCTGTTTGCGTCCCTCCCTGGTAGAAGGTGGAATGGCAAGAGAGCCTGAGAGGGTGTTGACTCGTCCCTGAATCAAAACCCAACAACTACTAACTAACGGCTAACCCACTGCCATCTGACACAGTCCACTCACTCGTGAAGGCAGGGCCCAGCTCCCCTTAAGTTTCACCTCTCCGTACCCCGCTGCACTGGAGATTAAATTTCCAACATATGGATTTGGAAGGCATTCAAACCATTGCATTATTTGAAATAAGGTTCTAAGTATCCCAACATATTTGTGGCTTTCTGGCTAAATTCAAATCCAAATAGATATTTGTGAGATTTCTAAGAAGTTCTCTTAAAAGCACGGCGTTCCAGATGGACGTGGTGGCTCAGGGTCTGTATTCCCATCCTTGGGGACACTAAGGCAGGAGGATTATCAATTCAAGGTCAGCCTTGGGCTACTTAGTCAGTTCAAGAGCATCCTGGCCTACAAGGAAGAGATCAAGTAACATACTGTCTCAAAAAAGATCAAGAAACATACATACAGATTAGTAGAAAAAGAGGGCAGGTTCTTGTCTCCTTACCTCCTAGGGGGAAATGTGGTTGAAAAGAAAAAAAAAATGGGGCTAAGAACTAGAACCCTGCTGGATACTGGAAGCTGGTGGGGTGGATAACCGAGAAACCAAACACCAGCTAGAGCAGTGCCTCTGGAATGAAGGTGAAGAAGAAGGCTAAGGGAATTGTGCAGGCCCAAAAATGTGAGCCTATTTCCATAGTACCAAAGGTCAGAGAGTTGGAGCTTACCTCTAGTCCTTCAAGGTTACTGTGTTTCTACCTCAAAGGCCTCACCTAGATTTAGACCAGAGAGTTCTGCTCTCTCAAGGTTATTGTCAACAGGTGAGGCTAATTGCCACACCTTGTGCCCCAGGAATAGAGAAGTAGATCTGTTCCTACCTCAAATAAAAGTCTTAGGATCCAGCTGAGAGTCAAGACATTCTGATACAGGAAAGGAACGAGGCTGGGAAAGGAGACAGAGTAGGATAATAACAAAAGAGTGGAAGGTAGGAAGGCTGGGAACCCTGCAGCTGTGAGCCCGCCATGTGCAGAGGATGTTTTCGTGGGCATCAACATCTTCAGCACCACGGTGATGAAGCCAACAGAGGGAGGGGCTGAGAGGAAGGCAGGAGCATGGATTCTCAGGGGCTGGCGAGAGGTGGCAGACCTGCTTAGCCAGGACAGGAAGTGAGAAAAGACAGTGGGAACTAGAGGTCCCGGTGAAGTTCAAGGGCAAACCTCCAATCCAATGATTAATCTGTGCTTTTGGTTCATAGGATCAAATGACATAACCGGTGTATCTGTGTGACTTTTGTTCATAGGATCAGATTACATCTGTGTAACTTTGGTTGCAAATAAAATAATTTAATGTGTGCAAATAAAAGTGACTTAAGCAACAGAGATTAGGTTGGGTGGATTTTCTTCAGAACAAGAAACGTGGAAATAAGAAGATCTCTGGATGGTTATTTTAATTAATTATTTTTTTTTAAAAAAAATTTTCTTATTTTACATACTAATCCCAGTTCATACAGCTGTCCCTCCTCCTGTTCCCTCCACCTTTCCCCCCTGTGGATAGTTATTCTACAGGAGGCTTTTTGTCCCTCTCGGTCCTGTAGATGGAGGCTGCTTACTTGTTCCCGGCCACCCAGACCCAAGGCTGCTCATCCATTCCTGGCCACCCAGACCCCAAATAATCACACAGACTGCTTAGCCAATCACTTAAGCATATTGCTAGATAGCTCTTATATCTTAAATTAACCCATTTCTATTATTTTATATTTTATCATGAGGCTCGTGGTTTACTGGCAAGATTTCAGTGCATCTGTCTCCTCAGTATGCCTACTGCTCTTGCAGAGAACTCCAGCACCCACGTACAGATCGACGCAATACAAATATTTAAATATAAAGTTAGGGCTGAAAAGCGCTTGCCTCTTTTGCAGGAGACTCAGGTTTGGTCGCAGCACCCAGTTGGTGGCTCACAACTGCCTGTAGTTCTAGTTCCAGGGGCTCTGACACCCTCTTCTGACCTCTTCAGGTACCAGGCTCACACATGGCACACACTTACACATAAAATTAATTCTTTATTATGTTTTGCTTTCATAATAAGCACAGTTTTGCAAAGAGGAATGAACAGAGACCTGAGAGGCGACAGAAAGGAATGGAAGGGGAAAAGAGCCCTTAACTTGTGCTGCTGTGACTGAAAACCAAGGACTACCGATTAGACGATCATCTGACTCCAGACAGCGGAGCCACAAACGATCTGTTTACTGTTAGTAGGACCTTAACTGATGAATGAAGACTGACGTAGGCATGAACAACAAGATATCTAACATGTCCCTACCAGCTCTGAAATGTAGACATTACACTGGTCAAAACTCCAGTCATTTCATCCCTGCCAAGAGCTGCTCAGGGACGGCCTGCCTGCGCGCTGGTATGTCCCTTGTGTAGTAGGGCCTTGACCTGCGCAGCTTCCTGACTAGCTAATCCAACCAGGGACAGATACTTAGCTCAAATCGGGGTAATCATAGCCTCACACACAGGGGCTGAATTGGACACTGAAGATTCAAGGCCATGATGAAGAGCGTGCGTGCACGCAGGGTGGAGATGACCTACGCCAAAGCAGGGAGGTCTGAATCTAAGGACGTAGCTCGACTGATAAAGCACTTGCCTGGCCAGCACGCACGGAGCCTCAGGTTGAAGCCTTGAGCTCAAGCCCCAGCCCTACGTAAACCAGGTGGTACAATTTATAATCCCATCTCCCCAGGGAGGTGGAGACGAGAGGTTCAGAGGTCCAAGGCCAAGCCTTGGCTACCCTGGGCGACGGGAGACCTTGTCTCGTAAACAGGTAAGCACTCGCAGAGCCACAGAATAGGCTGGGGGGGTGGGGGAAATGGAACCGAAGGGAAACAATGACGAGAGATTAGGAGAGCGAGCAGGAGAAACAGACAAACCGTCTGCTCGCACAAGTGTTCCCTAGTTGGGCTGTTTGATCTCTTAAAACGAATTTCCTTCCCATTACCGGGCCTGGCTCCACTGTGTTTTGATTCCTCAGAACCAAAGGATACTTTGAGAAAAGACATTCATCGATTGGATTAGAGCCCAGAGTTAAAAGTAAACAAGGCAAGCATCTGAGCTGTCATGGGCTAGCTCTCACGTGATGCCAGACATCTGTTATCATTCACTTAACTTTACAACAGCTGTATTGAGATCATTTACATACTCTGAAAATTCAGCCTCTTTTCACTGTCTATTTACTTTTTACGTTTTAACAACCCCCATCAAGCTTCCAGACCTAGCGTCCGTCCGGCCCTGGGCGGCGTTTACCAAGGGTGGCCAGTAGAAGTAAGCACACCACAGCAGTAACGGTGACAGTGACGCCTAACACAAGGGAAAAATCAAAGCTAGAAATAGGGGCCCAGTAGTTCTGAAGGGGGTAGACCACGTCTGCAGCCTTCTGAGAGCGTTTTCCTAAGTCTCTTTTGGTTCTGAGGGACAGCTCGAGTTACATTTAATATTAGGGGAAGGAGGCTTAAATTAAGTAAGGATGAAAACAGGGCTCCTCAGGCCCTCGTGGGAACCCAGCAAGGCAAAACCAGCAAGCACTTTCACCTTAGGATGCCATGGAACCCCAGGTTACCCCAGGACTCCAGCGTCAGGATTCACTCTGGGGCTGTTTTTTGTCATTCATCTCCCCCACCCTCCCCTCTCTGGCTTGTCAGTGTCTTTCAAAGGGGCTCTGTCTGCCCCCAACCAGCTGCCTCATTCCCTTTGCATCAGGAGGAATGGCAGCTCACGGCCCACTCCTGATGGAGGAGTTAATAAAGAAACTGCCTTGGCCCATTTGATAGGCCAGCCCTTAGGTGGGTGGAATAGACAGAACAGAATGCTGGGTAGAAGGAAGTGAGGTCAGACGCGATGGAGCCAGCCGCCAGGTCTGACATGCTGAATCTTTCCCAGTAAGACACCACTTTTTACAGATTATTAAAAATGAGTTAATCAAGATGTGAGAATTAGCCAGTAAGAGGCTAGAGCTAATGGGCCAAGCAGTGTTTAGATGAATACAATTTGTGTGTTGTTATTTTGGGTCATAAGCTAGCCGGTGGCTGGGAGCTGGGCGGTGGGACGCAGCCTGCTCCTCCTTCTACACACTCCGACCTGCAGGGGTTTTGTACCAGGTCAGTATGGCACTTCGATGCAGCAGGCACTTGGCAGTCTTCAAGATCTTTGCCATGCCCTGTTGCCTTCCCTACTCCCTCCCCTCATTTGCATTGTGGAAGGAATCTGAGCACGTGACCCCTGCTCTCTGTTTCTTCAGCCTTCAGCTTCCATTCATCAGAATATCCAGTTTCCCATGACATTTGATTGCTCTATACCATTGGCTCGCTCAGTACATGAAAACAAACAGACAAACAGACAAAAATCTACCATGGCAAACCTTAAATCTTGATTCACCATCCCCATGTAGAGAGTGCGGACCACATCTCCAGCGTGGGCTGAACTTTGCCACTTGTTCTGTTACAGAACTGGCCAGGCTGTGGCTGCTGGTGGTGCTGGGCTCATGCAGTCTGCTGAGACCGAGGGCAGCAGGGGCCATCTGGAACAGCACAGCTGTCCAGCAGCACTCAGCAGCTTGGGTGGTGAGCTGGGCAGTGTGTCACCTGCAGAAGGGGCCCAGGGGAAGGCAACTGACAGTTGTCGGTACAGCGATTGAGAAATATGCAACGCTACAGACTTGAAAAATTTCAAGAATCAGGCTCCATCGCACCTCCCCTTATACACTAAATGTTAGATGGTGCTAACATTGGGCCTTTTAAAAGGAGTCAAGTTGTGTTCAGCTTGTCTTTTTAGAGGACACTGTGATGTATGTAACAGGTTTTGAAATAATATCCACCAGAAATGGCAGACTTGTGTGATGACTCAGCAAATAAAAGCTCCGGCAGCCAAACCCAATGACCTGGTTTCACCTCCCCAGACCCACATGGTAGGAGGAGAGAATTAACTCCCGCAAGTGTCCCCTGACCCCCACAAGAACACAGGGCTGCGAGCTTGTATTCACATGCAGATGTGCACACACACACACACACACACACAGATACATGGACATACACAGAGACATAGACACATACACAGATACACAGTTACGCACACACAGATACACAGATATACTCAGAGACATAGACACACAGATACATATACAGGCACACACACAGATGCACATACACAGATACACAAACACACAGATATACACACATACAAGCAACTTAATTAAAAAAATCCAAATGAAACTTCAAGAACAGGTACTTGGTTCTTAGTGAAGTGCTAGAAACTGGTAACATTTACTGTCATTGTTGCTATTGTATAAATATGAAGCTATGTGACAATGCATTAGTAACATTGTATAAGGTCTGATAATGGCTGCGATTTCCCTGTTCCTATGTGTTCTTACACTGAACACAAGTTGGGTATTCCATCTCCAAACCAAGAACATGGCTTCAGTCAGGCTGCCTTACTCTAGGGTCAACACTGTTGTGCTGGGGGTGTGTGGGCTCTCCCCCACTTCTCCTTTGCTGGTTCTCCTATCTTGGTGCCTATGCAGACAGTTGTGGAAGCAAACAAAGGCTGTAGCGATGCCAAAGGACTGAGCTCAGACAGTCTCCATCCAGCTCTGGGGTGACTTCCTGCCTGGAAGCAAGGCAGGAAAGTGCCTCTTGGGTGCAGGGCCAACAAGGCTGGGGTCTGAAGCCAGAGGGACTCGGGAAAGCCAGCAGGGGCACAGAGCAGGTGGAAGGCCTGTCTCACCTTACCCGGTAAACACCAAGGCTCACAGGTGGGGCCTAGGAAGGGAGAGGGTAAACAAATCTTAGAGTAGATAGCCTAGATTGAGAACCTACTCTTCCAGGGCTCCCTGGGAGCTGCTTCTGCCAGCAGGAACTTCTTCAAGGAAAGTCTGTCAGATGAGGCAAGGAGAGAAAAGAAGACACTGCCCCCTCAGTGCATGCATGTGTGTGCGTGTGTATATATGTGTGTGTGCATGTGCATATATGTACAAACACGTTAGGCAGGTACCCACAGAGGCGAGAGGACCCCTGAAGATGGAGTTACCAATGGTTGTGAGTGGTTCAGTGTGAGTCCTGGGAACCAAACCTCTGTCCTCTGCTTCAGCACTGAGCCATCTTCTCAGTCTCCACCTCTCATTTGTTTGTTCCGGACACCAGTAAGGTGTCCCACTAAGCCTCACCAATTTAACTGGGCTGGCTAGCCGGCCAGCCTCAGTGGTCCTCCCCTTTCTGACTCCCGGTGCTCCACACCCAGCTTCTAAACAGAGTGCCAAAGACCAAACCTAGGTTCTCACGCTTGCTCCCTGCACACTAAGCTAGCCCCACAGCCCGGAGGTGGCACTCTGCTCGTGTGCTGCTTTGTGCGGGATTCTCTTAGACCACACAGTCCAGGAACAGTATAAACCCTGAGAAATAGCAGAATAGCAAAAGATAGGACACCATGTAATCTCTGGGTACCTGACAGGCAGTGGTGGCACATGGGAGACAGAGGCAGGTGGATCTCTGTGAGTTTGAGGCCAGCCTGGGCTACAGAGTGAGTTACAGGATAGCCAGAGGTACGCGGAGAAACCCTGTCTCAAAAACAAACAAGCAAACACGAGTACCTACTATTTGAACATATTTCTACTTTTTCTTTTTTTTTTTTGTTTTTGTTTTTGTTTTTCGAGACAGGGTTTCTCTGTGGTTTTGGAGCCTGTCCTGGAACTAGCTCTGTAGACCAGGCTGGTCTCGAACTCACAGAGATTAGCCTGCCTCTGCCTCCCGAGTGCTGGGATTAAAGGCGTGTGCCACCACCGCCTGGCTATTTCTACTTTTTCATGTTCTTATGGCATTGTCATCTCACCGCCTGAGGAGTTCTGTCTCCTGTTCTTAATGGAATATACACATCTTCCCTTGTCATTGTTTGACACTGTCTTCCGTGGCCTTCCTGGTAGGAGTACATCACGCCTTACTTAGAAGACAGCAGCTTTCAAGTCCTCCCCAGCACAGCACTCATCTGAGTGCATTGGTCTTTGTCCATTTTGATGGCTGTGCCCCTCGAACGGACTCCCAGGAGTGCTGTGACTCAGCCAGGCAGTGGTGGTGCACACTTTTAATCCCAGCACT
>NW_026067896.1:2454862-2494437 GCF_014885135.2 Alexandromys fortis | reverse complement strand
AAACAATAACAAAAAACCGTAAGTCTCTCGCTGCTTGGAACTTCTGAAAGCATCCCTTAGTTTACACCTGTTGCCAACTCCATGTATTTTTCTGAAATAAAAGATGAAGTCTAAACAAAAAATGATCTCAAGGACAATTTGATGCTAATTAACAAAGAAAAGCAGCAGGACAGGCAAACAGTTGCCTGGAGGCAGGGAAGTGTGTGTGTGTGTGTGTGTGTGTGTGTGTGTGTGTGTGGAGAGAGAGAGAGAGAGAGAGAGAGAGAGAGAGAGAGAGAGAGAGCGAGTGCACTCGGGAGGCAGAGGCAGGCGGATCTGTGTAATCCAGACTAGTTGGGCCTACTTGGGGAGTCAGCCTCTGCTAGGCTACACAGAGAACTGGCCTCTAAATACAAGAAGAAGGAAGTTGCTTCAGAGATTAGAGTGAGAATGCCCAGAGGGCTGGGAAAGCGGGCCCAGGCATTGGCAAGTATCTGAAAAGCAGAAGAAGAACAAAAGAAGAAGTATATTCTTACAGCTATCTCAGAGCGTCAGGCAGGCTTAGCCTAGTTTGGTTTTTTGTTTTGTTTGTTTTTTCGAGACAGGGTTTCTCGGTAGCTCTGTCCTAGGACTAGCTCTTTTAGACCAGGCTTTCCTCTAACTCACAAAGATCTGCCTAACTCTGCCTCCTGAGTGCTGGGATTAAAGGTGTGCGCCACCACCGCCCCGCAGGCTTAATTTAGCTACATAGCCACTCCCTAAGCAATTGTTTTGTTGTTGTTGTTTGTACTCAGGTAGCCCAGGATATCTCTATCCCCTGCCTTAGTCTCCAGAATGCTGGAATTATAGGTGTGCACCAAGACTCGTGGCTGAGGTTGAACTCTTAGTATGTTTATTAGACAAGTGAATTTCCCTTTCATGACTCAGCTTTTTTTTCCTATTCATAGAAAGACAAAAGTCAGGCTTGGTGGCAAATGCTTGTAATTCCAATATTTGGGAGGCAGAGGCAGGATGATTGCTACAAGTTTGAGACTAGCCTGGGCTACATAGTGAGTTCAAGGCTGGCACCGGGTTCAGAACTACAACTCTCTTCTTCCAAGAGGAGTCAGAGTCATCCTTACAACACTCAAGACCCCATTTTCTCCCAGAATATGGGGGAGGGGCCCTGAGGAGGGTGTCATCCTTTATTCCACAGAGACCCTTAATCCTGGTGGAAATGGGAGGTATCCTTCCAAGGACCTCCAGTCTGCCACAGAGAGGCCAGTGCTCCGGGACTTAGAACCTTTCCTTCTGAGCACTTCCTGGGCATCGTCTGTGTCCGTGCTTAGCTCTGAGCTCAGGCTCTTCAGGGAGATGCCAGCAACATTCACACCATGCTACATAGGCGCCCTGGAGCCCCTATGTTCCCCACAGACCCACCCATCCATGGCACCTCAGTAGGTAAACCCCCAGCCGAGCTGAACCCAGATCACAACCACTTCCGAGAACTCGGTTTTAATGAAAGCTACGTATCTTCCAAGCCACGTGGAGTAAGATAGCCTCTGTGTTAGAAGTAGCAAGCAGTTTGGCCTGTACTTCACAATGTTGGAGATGATAAACTTGAAGATGTTCACATTTTCCTGGACCAAAATGAGCCAGTTCCCTCCCTCTTGCTGGTGGGCTCCGGCTAGGATAATGACCTACTTGGAAGTCACAGTCACACGATAGCCTTTGCCAGAGACCATTTTTGGCATTCTAAGGAAAAGGCTGCCATGCTCGAGATCTCATGGCTCCCTTCAGCTTGTCTTCTTGCATCAACAAGGGCAGGCTCACTTGCCAGCTCCTTCACTAATTCATTAAGATACTGAGGGCACAAGCCATGCCATCAGCACCCACCCCAGCAACCGCAATCTTGTTCTGGATGGCCTGTTCCTCCTTAAGAAGATTTACATTCAGTTGGTCCTTGAGGGTTGCTCTTCAGACCTGGAGCCAAAAGGGACCACAAGTGCATCAGGAACCCACTGGAATGGTCCGGGTTCCATGACAGTGGCTCCGGTCAAAAGATTTTTAAAGTAATAGATTTCTTACTATACCACTGAATATTGTATAACCATTAAAAAGAATATTTCCTTCTTTTAGGATATTATCTTTCTCTTTAGTATCTATATAGATAATATTCCATGTAAACCATGCTGACCTCACCTAACTCACTATAGAGCCAAAGAATGACTTTTAACTTCTGATCCCTCTGTCTCTGCCTCCTAAATGCAAGGATTATAGGCACACGCCAGTGATACTCAACTTCCTGGGACCGTTCCTGAGTAGATAGAGAAATGCAAAGCCACCTTCTAGGAGAGAAGAGCAGGGCCAGGGAGGACGTGCATGCATCTTCTTGAGTGTGCACAGACCTGCTTTGGGGTGGGACGGAAGAAACTGATGATTACCTTGGGATGGGGCTGGTGAGCAGGGACTGAGGACTGGGGTGATAAAGAGACTCTTTTGCTCTATTTTCTCCTTGTGGATCTTGTCCTGCATCTCTTTCTTCTGTCCTACATAAGGTGTCTTGGTGAGGTCACAGTGGGAGAACGTGACTAGGGACAGACCTGAAGCATTAGGATCTTGACTGCCCCCCGAAGACCAGTGTATCAAAGGTTTGGGTCCAGGCTGGTGCTGTTGGGAAGTTCCAGGACCTCTGAGAGGGTCTGACTAGGGGTCTCTGGGCTGTGTGAGGGTGTGCCTTTGAAGAGGCAATACGGCCTCGGCCTTTTCTTTACTCTTGCTCTCTGGCCATGAGGGGAATGGTTTGCCTGTCTAAAGCATGCTGTCCCATACCAGGTTCAAAGCAACAAGGCCAAACCAAACACACGCCAGAACCTTGAAGACACAAAACCCAGATGACCATTTCCATAAGTTAGTCTCCAGCATGTCATCCTAGTGACAGAACACAGCCTAACACAAGAATGGTTTTCTCCGAGATGCAAACTCGAGCTTCAGAGCAGCGGCTGTGTGAGTTCTCCCCAAGGATTAGTGTTTTAGGAACCGGCTCCATCGCTGTGTTCTCTGCTGTGGCATATTCCTTTACACGGTGTGAAGATGCGTCACCGTGACTGGTTTAATAAAGAGCTGAATGGCCAACAGTGTGGCAGGAGGTGTAGCGATAGGCTGAGCTTTTATAATTAATAATAAGCCTCCCTGTCATTTTGTTTTGTTTTTTGTTTTTGTTTTTTGTGAGCTGGAGGCCCAAAGAAAAATCCGCCTACAGTTCTCCCCTGGAGCTCTAAGTCCAGCGGCGGGAGCTAGGAACGTGGGCTCTGAGTCGGCTGCACTTAGCTAGTATGGGAGGGGCTCAGTAAGTACAGCCTGCTACCGGGGTGCGAATCCTAAGAGTAGAAAAATGGACACTCTGGACAGAGCAGTGTGAAAGAAAGCCTCAGGGACAAAAGCTTTTAGGAGCGAAATGTTTCCTGAAAGCGAGTCGGAAGGCGTGTCCGTCTTCAGGAGACCCGGCCCAGGGCCTTGCGGTCCTCTGGCTCCCTGTGCGCCAGCTCTACAGCAGGTGACAGGGTTGTGGAAAGAAAATATGCTGGGGAGGTGTGTAGGGTCAGATTTCAATAGGCCAGAGGCCAAGGACTGAGAGATTTTGAAACCGAAAGGACAAGCTGGCTTCAAGAGACAGAGATCGAAATCAAAGGGGGGAATTTGCTGGCGTGTGTCATCAGAACACACTCTCTCCATTCCCACGTTCGCTTTCTTGGGGTGACTTCCTTTGCTTCCAGGTTCTTCCAGCACACTGGCTTCTGACGACTACAGCTGACAAATAAAGGGCCCCAACTTTTTCTCGCAGTTACAGCACAGACCTTTCCTTGAATTCCTACTGGTTAGTGTTACTGTGTAGGCCCTTGTCAGCCAGGCAAGTGCTACGTGATCATTCCTCGCTGCGATCAATTTAATCTAAGGACCAGGAGAGAAAGGATGATGGTGATTTCTCCAAAGAAATCAAAGTCCTTTTTATTATCGTTATTTTTATTATTTTACATTTGTTTAGTGTGTGGGTGTGCGCGCATGCGCACGCAGCGGCATCCCTGTGGAAGTCAAAGGACGGCTTGCGAGAGTCGGTTCTCTTCTTCCATCATGTGGGTTCCAGGTAATGAACTCGTACTGACAGGCTTGGTAGGGAGCGCCTTTAACTATTGCGCCCTTGCGATGGCCTAAGATCCTGTTTCTAAATGCCCAGATGCTGATCAGGTGAAAATATTAACAGTAAATTATGAGCAGAAACAAAAGGATCAAATGGTGAGTGTAGAAAAGAATAGAAAAGGCCAGGCATGAAACCTTTCGCCTTTAATCCCAGCACTAGGGAGGCAGAGAGTTTGAGGCCAGCCTGCTCTACACAGAGAGTTCCAGACCAGCGAGGGCTACATAGTGAGATCCCATCTCAAGCAAACACTTCTTTGGAGGGAGAAAGGTTCAAATGGCGGAGGAGCTGGAGAGACTTGGGGACAAACCGTGAAAGGTAGGATCAGAAACTGACGCTGTTTGGGCGGAAATATTTATTTCGCAGGCCATCTCATCGCCTAGTCTACCTCCCCAAACCCGCCCACAAGCCCCACACAAATTAGGATCCCTTGCAAACCAACTCTGAACTCCACTTGTGTGTGCTCAGCAGTGGCTGACTGGTGGGTGCGGGGACAGGGTGCTGCCATTCAGGTCCAACTCTGAAACGCCTGCTTTTCACTGAGCTCTCTAGTTCTCCGTCTGCCCTCGGGATAACTGTAAATCAGTCTCTTTCATCACACGATCCTTTGTGTGGCAAGACACTTCGTTTCTGCCCCATCTTTTCTCTCTCGGCCAAGCATAACCAGTTCTTTGACCACATTATCTGGTGACATAGTTTCCAGGTTTTTCTATGACCTATTTATCTTTTTCAAGATTCATGGCCCCAACCTCTGCCTGTGGGTGGGGGTGGAGACTATGGTGTGTGCATGTCTGTGAGTGCACAGGCAGAGGCAAGAGAAGGGCTTCCGTGTCCTGCTGGTCCACTCTCATCCTGTCTCTGCCCCTGGGGTAACAGTCATGTGTGTGTGTTCTGGGGATTTGAACTCAGGGGTGGACATGCCTGGACAGCAAGTGTTTTTACTCTCTGGTAAATCTATCCAGTCCCTCTCTTGTTTGGGTGGGGGTCAGGGTCTCACTCTCTAGCCAAGGTTAGCCCGGGATTCACTATATAGCAGAGAATGGCCTTACACTCACAGTCCTCCTAGCCGAGCCCCTCAAGTGCTAAGATTACAGGCATGGACCTGGTTTATGTCCGCCTTTGAAATCCATTTAAATAAAAGCCTGCACACTGCTGTCTTCTGTGGGGATCGACTCGGCTTATCTGGATACCATGCTTTGCTAACACGGGCCAAAGTGTCACGGCTGGTTTCTTTGACACTGGGTCATGGTTCACTCTCTTTTGAGCTGATGATCCACCAACTCGCAGGCCCTTTTTTTTTTTTTTCTTTATGAATTTCTGCCAAGTCAGGCCTTTTGTAACCATGAAAATAGCGTGTTTGGAGCCAAATGAGACGATTTACTTTTTCTCTCAATTCTTTTCTTGTTTCTCTTGGATTTCATCTAGTCACCTGCCCTGCCAAAATATGGCTTTATAAGCAGGAAGTCTTTTCACCTGGCTGTAAACAGGAACTTTTGTACCCCAGTTCTAGTGACCCCCTTAGCTCTATTAACCCCCTCAGCGCTAATGACCCCCTTATCTCAAGTGACCCCTTAGCTCTAGTGATCTTTTTGCTTGTGCACTATGCCTGCTTTCCAAAAAATATGGTGGCTACCCTTGCTAATGCCTTGTGTGTTGTGGCCAGGGGTGTGTGTCTGTCTGTATCTTTGTGTCTGTGTGTGTATTTGCATGAATGTGTGTATGTCTGTATGTTTGTGTCTATGTATGTATCTGCATGTGTGTGTATGTCTGTCTGTGTGTGTGTGTCTTTATGTCTGTGTGTGTATCTGCATGAGTGTGTGTGTGCCTGTCTGTATCTTTTGTGTCTGCGTGTGCAGGTGTGTAGGGGTGTACACACATGCATGCACATGCTTGAGTTTGTAGCTGATCTTTGACCAGTTATTTTAGTCACTGTCAACCTTTGCTCCAATTTTTGCACAGTGCCAGCTGCTCTGGACAGATAGACACTTTGGTACCTGTTCTGTCTCTCCCTGTCGCCATTATAAGACAGTATCTGGGGTAGCTCTGGAGGGGTCCAGAACTCTGAAGTAATCACGAGATCAACAGGTTCCCACATACATCCCCAGATCCTAAATGGAGCCCTTTATCCTACCGCTGTGTCATCTGGGATTCTTGATTTCCTCTGATCCCCTCACTTGGCTCATAGAAAACCATTTTGAAGGGGTTATGACTTACTTCCGGAGACTCAGAGACTCTCCCTGATCCAAGACTGGCACAACCACCCGCCGTCTTGAAAGGCTAATGCCTGTATTGCTACACTCTCACACCCACTGGCCCAAGAGCACTGGAGTGGACCCTTCACGCGTAGACACACATCAGAATAACTAAAATTCTTTGCCCCGGGCGCTTCCAAACTGTCCCTGACAAGTTTGCTTTATTAGTCTCTAGGGCTATCTCAGCCCAACACGGCCCTCCTATCCACTGAGCCTGCTTCCACAGCAGATAGGGAGACGTCTCTGTGGTTGAGTGTGTAGTGTCCTTGCAGAGAACCCAAGTTAGATTCCCACATCGTGCAGACATCTCAGAGCTACTATGATGCCAGCTCCAGGGCATCTCACCTCTTCTGATCTCTGAGGGCACCTGCACTTTTGTGTACATCCCTAAACACAGACATACACACATCTACATAATAAAAAAATATGAAAAATAAATAACAAATAAATAAATCTGGGAAAAAAGCCTCATCTTCCTAAGATTGCAGGCCTGTGCTAGCACACCCAGCAAGAAAGTATTAGAGAGCCAAGTGGTGGCTCACACCTTTAATCCCAGAACTCAGGAGGCAGAGGCAGGCGGATCTCTGTGAGATCGAGGCCAGCCTGGTCTACAAAGTGAGTTCCAGGACAGCTAGAGCTACACAGAGAAGCCCTGTCTCAAAACAACAACAACAAAGTATTAATGATTTTGGTCTTTCTGGGAGAAAACAAAGACAAAGAGATTCTATGTACTTTGGGGTTCTAGGAACATCCAGTTATAATCCAGGCTGAGAACATATAACTAGACTACTTGACACATGACAGAAAGCCAAGTCATAATGAAACCTCTCCTGTGTCCAGGGGAGGTGCCCTGGGCCTGGGATAGATACCAACTGCCCTCCGATCCCACNTTTTTTTAATCAGGGACATTTGGTACATGGATTAATTTGTATTACAATTTTCTAACTATACTTTTTCATAATTTTGTGGGTAATTTTAATTTTTTTTTTTTTTTTTTTTTTTTTTTTTTTGAGACAGGGATTCTCTGTAGCGTTGGAACCTGTCCTGGAACTAGCTCTTGTAGACCAGGCTGGCCTCGAGCTCACAGAGATCCATCGGCCTCTGCTTCCGGAGTGTCGGGATTACAGGCGTGCGCCACCATCATCAGGCTATATATCCCACCCCTCTTAATACATGCTTCAAGAGTAGAGACAGCCTCTCCTATCCAAGATCCATTGGTCCAGACTCTCCCCTGCCACAGGAGAGACCTCGACTGTTTGCCAGGATGGATTTCTTCAGAAACTCTGAGAACCACGCAATGTCAGATGGTATCGACACCTCAAATGTTGATATGCTGCTGCCCTTGCTCACACTGAGTCTCTGAAGAAAAACGCCACCTTGGAGGGCAGTGGTGGAACGGAAGCATCCGGGTTCCCTTGGAGCCCTGCCACCCTGTTTCGTGTGATGCCCTTGTCTTAGTTTAAAAGAGGAACCAGATGTTTTCCAAGGACTAACACTCATCCGAAAAGAAGACACGAGCACCGCTGGGGCCAACGTGCCCAGGGGCCTCAGGTTACGACCATGATAAAGTGAGATCTGGGTGGGAATTTTATAAAGATTCCCAGATCCTAAAACTCCCTTCCTTGCTGGCCCAATATTAATAGACCACAAGAGGAAAGCAACGTCTTTCACATTTCGTAGCTAGGCTGAGTAACAGAAAGGAAACCTAGAGGGGTGGGACTTTTCCCAACCCAGCAGAAAGTACCTAGAAGACAATCCAAGTAAAATCCCTTAAAGAGCAGGGAAGATGACACGATTTCTGAGAAACCGCTCAGAAGAACGTGTCATCCAGATCCAAGGATAGCAGTCTGTTGGCGCCCATCCTGATCATTTGGGGTTAGACACAAATTTCAAAAGGACCAAAGTATGAAATGATCCTCAGGGAAACTGCCAAAATGAAACTTGAAGATGCTACCAAATATCTTCAGGATTTCTTTGATGGACGAGGGCACAGTTTTGTGTACAGTGCAGACTGTTTTGAGGGTAAACATAAAGTATCAGTTATTTCAGAATAATAAATACTGGGAACCATAAGGAGTAGGAACAGAGAGGAGGGAATGAATCCAAGGACTGATGAGCCAGGAGGGAGGATAGTCCTCCTGGAGGGGGCTAGAGAGATGCAGCATGGTAAGAGGGAGACGAGGCCATGGATGCTTCTCCATCACCAAACCACCTCGGTCAATCAGTTGAGGGCTACCTCTGTTTCCCTCACAGACTCTGAGATCCGTGAGACCAGTGTTGTGATTTGGACAAATGTCCCTAAGGTCCCGTGTTTGACACCAAGATGGTGCTGTTGGAAATCGGTAGAATCTTTGTGATGTGGGGCTTGGTAGGAGGTGCTGAGAGCTCTGGGGGCATCCATCCCTCCAAAGGAGGCTGCAGGACTTTGGCCCCTTCCTATTTCCCTCTTATCATTTCTTGACCATAAAGCGAGTGATTATGCTTGCCACAGGCTCCTTTCAGGATGCACGACCTTGCTATAGGTCCAAAGCAACAAGATCAATCAATCAAGCTTTGGAAAAACTCTAGAACTGTCATTCAAAATAATTTTCTGCTTATGAGTTGATTATTTCTGGCATTTTCTTAGAGTAACAGAAATCTAGCTAGCAAGGCAAGGCTTGGATACGTTGTGTTCTCTTTTGTAACACATACTGCCGAACACAGTGCATAGAGTATTATTGATGCTCAACTAGAATTTGTTGTATGGAGTGTGGGAAGACTGAGATGTGTGGGAGGTTCTCTAGAGAGTTACGGTAGGAACTGTGTTCAGACTGTGTTCTGGAAACAAGAAATGAACAATGGGGTTGCTTATCTGAGGTTCAGTGGTGGTGGCATACACTGTAAGAGAATTAAATCATCATCTCTCCGGAAGCTTAGGAGCAAGAACAGAAAAGGCGATCAGATGGTAATTGTGACTAACAGAACAGAATGGAAAAGGAATTGAGAGGGCAGACTGTGAACAGGATGGCGATGGAGTCTGGGCTAGAAATGGGTCAAGGGTAGAGATAAACAGGACCAGTCATAAAATTATAGTTGCTAGAAGAGTTTGGGGGCCAGCATAATGCAAGGGTTTGCAGCAGGCCAAGTGCCCAACTCAGGTTTCTATTATGAATTATATGAATGTTCAAACACGGACTGCTATGTCTGGTTTATTCTCTCTTGTAGCCCGATCTTTTAAATGAATTAGAAAGGGGGCAGAGAAGGAAAGGGGAAATTGAGGAAATATTTTAAGGCTATTAAAATCATGAGCTATTCAGATTTCTGCATGTGTATAATACATGGGTATATATATGCATGAATATATACATACCCATGTATATATATGTACATGAATATATACATACCCATGTATATATGGGTATGAATATATACACACCCATGTATATGTGCACATGAATATATACATACACATGTATATATACATGTACATGAATATATACATACCCATGTATATATATACGCATGAATGTGCATTACAAATACTGCATCCATGCGTGTCTGTAGATATTTTCTGCAATGTTGAGGTTAGTAGAAATGTTTAGAAAACCTCTGTCATCTAATTGAGTTGGGTCACATGGTCACGTGTTCTCTACACTGTGGGATGAGGTCTGCATTATGGAATCTCCATCGTGGAGAGAGCTGGTCAATACAGGCTGAACTTGAGGACTCTGGAGTATGAATGGGTTCGTAACTCATGCTGAAGGTTCGCTGCTGTCAATGACCAATTAACTAGAATCAGATTCCTGGACGCTGGCACAGTTGAAACATCTTATCCTGAGGTCAGGTACTGAGAAGATGAATGAGTGAGGACACAGTCTGACCAGGACCCAAGACCACAGGACTGGCCAGCTCAAACAGAGGGCACTCTGGCAGGCTCCAAACAGAAAGATCCAGAATCTCTTTGGAGGGTCTCAGCATTGAACTCTGCTAAGACTTATAAGTTCTCTGACTTTAGTATAAGCACATTCCCCTCCTGTGATTCTCCATTAAAGATGAATCTCATTTCCCATTATCTTTGGGCAAAATATCTTCTTAAAGGTTCTGTTCACTTGCTTAAAACCTCCCTCCCCGCAAATCCTTAGATACATAGTTAGGCTTCATGGTTCAAAAGTTTTTCCTTGTGCAAAACCCATACTCCTAATTAGGAAATAATAACTCGCTGTACGGCTGGGGTGAGGTGAGGGTGGAGGTCTGCATTGGTGTCAGGGTTAGAGGAGAGAGAGAAAGGACTCTCCACTCTCCTCTGGGCTACCAGAGTCTTCAAAACGTTACTCTCTCAAGAGAATCCATTGCCCACGTCAAACAAAATAAAAAATTCCACACTTGTTTTCCTGCTGGGTCTATAGCCAGTGGACAATTAAGTGGAGACCAGAGAAACTTGTCTCTGTGACCAGCCATCCACTTTGGCCATCTAAACCCACACATCTGAACATAGACAATACTGACACCGTTTCTGGGTACCAGGATGCTGGCTGTGGAATGACTCCTCTTGTACTCAACACTGAACACAGGAAAGGTAACTCAAAGGAGCTCAGGTAATACACGAAACTGACATGCCCCAGACTCTGGGTTGAGCGCCCCCTCTGACTGGCAGCATCTATATTACGTTTGCAACTTTTGTGGGGAGGATTTTTATTTGAACAAAGCTGTGGAAACATTGTAGTTCCTGGGCTCAATCTCCCCTTCTGTCCTCGGGATACATTGTACAAAGTGTTGTTTTTATCGCAGGATATTAAAGTCCTAGGAACAATTTGAAATTGACTTCAGCTGCTTCTTTCCCTGGCTGAGCTGACCAACCCCTTAGGATCCTATTTTCTTTGACTGCCGACAGGAATGCTGGGTTGGCACAGTCGATTTTGCTCCAAGCTTGTGGTGTTCTTTGAAAATTCCCAAATGTAAATTTTGACAACCAAGGTCGCTAAATCCCCTCAACCCCTACCTCTATCTCCAAATATCTATCAGCCCATGTGTCCAAGGTCTTACACGCCACCTCTCGCTATCTTTTTATTGCCCTTAGATTTTCAATTAGTTCTCTGGGCTTCTGGCCGCATTTACTAGGAAACAGCCATTTAAACAGGCCTTTCTCTTACACAGTTTTAATGGGATTCCCCTGGCAAAAGTAGATGGGATTTTAGAAATTGGAACCATACTAGAAACACAATTGTTTTTGGTGATTGCAAGTGAGTCTCCTGGCTAGCTTATCCACAGCTACAGTGACCACCGAACAACATGGATGGGGGCTGGGGCTGGACGTTGTACAGCTCAGTCTGTCCAGCTCCAGCAGTGGCTGTTCTGTGCTTGGTAGGCTTCCTCCACCTCCTTCTCCTTTCTTCAAACATCTTTTATCTTCCTACGGCTTCAGTGTTGAGATCCTCGCGAAAGTATTAAACAGGGTTTGAGAGGAAATTAAAAACAAAGAGATAGCACTTCTGAAGAGATATTACTGGGAGGAATAAAGTTTTCTTTCCTCTATAAAAACTTTCTGTGACACACTATCTTCAAACAAAAGCCATGAGATCTAATAACCACTCGTTTTAAAATAACACCGTTGCTAACGGCAACAGTCTCTCAGCTCTTCCTAAGTTTCAGGCATTATGCTAAATGTGTGTGTTCCTTCACCTAACTTCACAGAAACCCTGTGAAGAAGGCATCTCATCACTGTCATTATAAACATGAAGGAATGGGCCTCAGGGACCATCACGTAAGGTCATCTACCCCCCAGTATTAACCATTTAATCCCTATGACTGGAAAGGCTCCAATCTAACTGCATGTGGGTTTTGGTTTTTTTTTTTNACTGGGTTTTGGTTTTTTTTTTTTTTTTTTTTTTTTTTTTTTGAGACAGGCCTCACTATGCAGCTCTAGCTGGCCTGGAACTCCTATGTAGACCAGGTTGGCCTTAAACTCATGTAGATCTGCCTACCTCTGCCTCCCAAGTGCTGTGATCAAGGGCGTGTGCCACTACCCTGGCCACAATAAACTCATTTATTTAGCTCTCCATTAGTTCACGGCACAGGGTACCAGTCCCACAGTCCCTGCAGAAGAATCAGGAAGTGTTAGTGGCCACAGGCTCTAGCCAAGACCCCTGTTCCTGGGGGTTGTGACTGTGTGGACAGCATGCTCACACCCGAATCCGCATCCGTGCCCTTTCCTCTCTTTCCTCTCTGACAGCACAGCATTGCACTGTGAACACTGGCTGCTGTGTGACACAACACAGGCCATGCAATCCCAGCACAGAGTGCCCTCATCACAGTACTTTGTCTCAGCGTTCTGGGTCAATACCTAAAAACATTCCAGTTCGAAAGCCAGTCTAACCCCTGCTTGTTTGCTTTTGTTCAGAATACTTCCACTCTCTAGAAAGCACTGTGGTTGAATGCTAAAGCCAACACTGGGGTGCTGCTCATTTGCTCAGACTGTAGTTTGTAGGCAAGGACATTATGCTTTCTATGCATTAGAATATAATCCTGTTTGGTCACATAATTAACCATCAGTACTGGTTTGCTGGTAAGCACACACACACTACGACACATAAAGATGACAGAAGATGAATTACAGATGCAAACCACACAGCCCAAACCACCTGAGCCTGGGGAAGTGTGGGCCCATGTTTCTATATGGTGTGGCAGCCAGACTCCAAAGCCATAGGCCCCATCTGAGGATGGTCGCATAGCCTACCAGACAGGCCGTCGCAAACTAACAAAGGTCAGGGTGTTTTGCTCCTTTCTTTGTAATTTGCAGGATGCCTGATAGAGATGCTGATTCAGCCTATGTGACAGCTAGCATACACAGCAGACAGGTAGTTGTGGACTTGACAAAACGCTATTCACCTGGTTACCTAGGAGACAGAATGCTAATGTATTTCCCCTAAGTTAAGTTTTGGTATAAAGAATGTTTGGAGAATAAACAGGAGGAATTCTTCAGGATGTGAACTCAGGACTTCATGAGGGATCACTGAGAACCTCCCTTCTGATAAAGCCATGTGAGCTGTGTCTTTATTCCCGCACCTCCACACCGGTCCAGAGAGAGAGTTTATGTTGGGGTCTGGTCAAGAGAAATAATTTATGGTCCAGGCTAGCATCGGATCCCGACAGGGAAGAAAGGGGAACAGAGGACTTACTGCGAAAGTGTGTGAAATGCATAGACTCTCCTGTCGCATCTTATTATACACGGGCTGAAAGGAGACCATGCACACGGATCTAGGTTTTCTCTAAGTCAGTTCCACAATTAGGTACCCACAGCAGGAAAACAAACAATTATAAACAAGGGAACCGACCATGACAGGTCGTTAACAGCAATGAAAAATCGTCTCAAACATTGTCAGAGAGGCGAAATACAACTGCAAATCTCATAGCGATTTCTTACAGATGCCTTTGTGGGTATAAAGTCACATACCAGCATGGGAAAAACACCACTCCCAACCCAAAGTGGATTCACTAAGGGCAGGAAGGAGCCATAGCAGGAGATTGGGAGCTGGAAAGAGCAGGGATGGGTTGGTCTAGGCAGAGCCCAGCACTAAGGCATTTGGGACTGTCAGCCTGAAGTGACACTCCTTGCCGGGATGACTGTGAGATTTTCCTATTGTCCAATCCAGGACTCCGTGAAAACAAAAGAACATATTGCTAACTAACAAACCTCTGCAACAGGCATAAGCCATGGCGGTCTTGAGCAAGCTGGGACACATGGCCACTCTCAGCCCTCCTCCCCCGGGCATGCTACCCCAACAGCAAGCCTCTGAGACAGGCACAATCCGTGGCTGCGATTACGGTCACTCTCCTTAATTGCTCATCACCCTCAGACGTGCTATGTCCACAGCAAAGCTGCTGAGGACCTAATGAGCCAAATCCCAGCCAGCACAGGGTGGGTCTAACCTGCTCTACTTTGAGGCTACTCTGGGAATTTCTGGCCTAGGTCACCAACACAGGGGGAGCTTGCCTGTAATCAAAAAGGAAAGGGGATTAAGAAAGATGGGATAAGAAATTGGGAGCAGTGACCTGAAGATCTAGTCTCCATCAGGAAAACATGAGAATGTCAGAGCAATGGGTGCAGGGGCCATACATGAGACGGTAGGTAGTGGGTCCCACGAGAAGGAAACGCCTCCTCCCCCAGTACTCCATGAAAGGCCCAAGGAGACACGGATTGTAAGACAACTTCCCGAGACTGGGCATTGCCACAAGCAGCGCTCAGGCTGTGGTTTCCAAACTTGTGGGATTAATTACCCAGAGGGATTGTAAACACTAGATCCCAGGACTCCAGCCCCATCAATGACTCTGTTATTCTGAGACAGACCCAGGGATATATTTTAATAAGCCCTGCCCAGGTGATGCTAAGCCCAGCCTTCTAAAGATGTTTAAATAGCCCTTCCTGGCACTCCCACCACCGCCCCAGCAAGAAAGAACACCTGGGGCCGGCCTTACACGAGAGACTCCCGTGACGGAGGTGGGACATGAGGACAGGTGAGGGGGAAATCTGAGCAGCTCAGCCTTCAGCCACCTGAAGGACTTTCCTACCAAGGGACTTGGTCTCCATTTGGAAAAGAAAAGCCCTCTCCTTGCCTGGCTCCCTGCATGATCCTAACAGGAGAACAGCCCAAGCAGGGCACAGAGATTCTGTTTGGAATCTTCCTATCCCAGTGAGTTTCCCTTTCCCTGGAAACTGTAGCTGACATTTACTGATGGGGTACTGTGTGCCAAGCCTTGATTGATCCTTTACTGAGTTCTGAGAACTACCCGATAGGATAGGTATTTCCGTCCACATTTTATAGCTGGGCACACGAAGCAGAGCCACTATGATGCATACACGTAGGCCACTGGCTGTGTGGTGGGTATCCAAGGCACTTTTCCAATAATTTAGGCCACAACCTTCACAAGCTGACACTGGTCTTGGCATGGTGGCTTATAGAAATTTCCCAAGTTTCCCAGGGCCCTGCAGCTAGACCAGAAACTCTGCAAGTTCATAGATAAGAACAAGGGAGGGGGGCAGTGCAAGAAGAAACTTCTAGACTCTGATGGGAAGATGGCTGAGCCAGTCTGGAAAAGCAGCTAGGTAGAAACCCGAGCAAGCGTGAGAAAGCACATGTCAGTGATCAGCTGTGCCAGTCAAGAGTCTCCCGTGTCTTTCTGGAAAGCAGAGGGCCAAGACAACCTCTTTGTGTCCTGTGGACGCCAATGGAGAACCAAGCCTGAGTTGCCCTCCATTCCTGATTGCATTCCTCATCCCTCTGCCCCAGGAAACAACCCTGAGACCAAACTTCTGGAAGCTGGGGATGTGAGTGATTTGGTGAAGTGCTTGCACAAGAGGTAAGGATCCTGAGTTTAATCCCTGGCACAAGACTGGAAAGTACGGGCCTATAGATAGTATAGCCCCCACGAGGAGGTGAAGTCAGAGGTGCAAGGTCACCTCTCGACCTCTAGTGACCTCAGATAGAATTAATGCTTCTATAGTGTTCTTTATATCATGCTTTGGGCTCTTGCATTAAACCTGCCCTTTAAATTAGCTAATTATTTTGTTTTTGAGATAGGGTCTTGTTATTCAGCCCAGACTGGGTTTGAACTTGCTACATAGCCCAGGCTGGCCTCAAATGCACAATCCACCCACCTCAGCTTTAGCTTCCCTAGTGCAGGGATGGCAGTTCGCCACCACACCAGGTTAGAGTGACTCTCTTTGTCCTGTTTTAGCCAGAGACAGGGCCTCTCTCCATAGACCAGGCTGGCTTCACCATCACCGAGATCCACCTGCCTTGGCCTCCAGAGTACTGGGATTGAAGGTGCGTGCGCCACGCTTGGCTGGAGTGATTTTCTGTGTGACCTTTCTCTGCCAAGTTTATAATGGCTCGAGGGCAGGGACGAGACACTGGTGTCTCTCTGGGTGTGTCTTGTGTTCACAGCTAATCTTATTTGCTTCCTTTTTTCCCTGGTGCCAGGCATCTAAATTTAGTGGGAAAGACCCGAAAGTAATAATGTAGGGTCCTGTGCAGAAAATCAGACATGAGCACGGGGTTGCCATGTAACCAGATAGGCTTGACTTACACAGCAAGGACCAGTGGAGATTGACAGATGGGGCCAGGCAGAGGGAAGGGGTGGGAGCATGAGGCTGAGTGGCACCTACAAAGTTAGGTGGTGCCTAAAAAGAAGGGGAGGGTGGGAAGGAGACAGGGAAGAGAAGAAGGGAGGATTTGTGGTACTACAAGGACAATTAGCTGAGGAAGATGTCACCTAGACTGTGATTCTGGTGGAGGGACTTGGGATAGGTGTGTGGCAGCAGCCCGATGGCCTAAATCTCAGCTCTGTTACTACCAGCCTTGTAACTGATTGAATTACTTAATCTCTTGAGCCTCAGACTCTCGTTTGTTGATCTGTTGTTGACATCAACACCTATCTATGGGGCCTTGTGATAATTAGATGGTTAATGCTAATAAAACCGAGCAGGGCTCGTCACGTAGGATGCACCCAACAGGAGCATCTGCTATTTAGTCCTACTCTTTTCTCGCTCATTCCCCACTTTTATTGCATTCCACGCAGGCCTGACCAATTATACCCCAAGACAAGTATGCAAACCATCTATGTCTGTTCCCACAGTCTCAGCCTGGTTAGAGCTATGGCTTCTTTATTGGATGGCTTCGACAGCCTTTCAGATAAGATAGTCTTACTGCTTCCAGTGTTGATCACCAAAGTCTGGTCCACAGAATAGCCAGAGGTAGGTTTCTAATCCGAACAGACGCTGTCTACTGTTATGAAATCTATTGAAACACGGGAATCATTTAGTACCCCCTTTATCACACCCAGAGTTCCCATCTCTTCCCTCACAATTCCCTCCCGCTCACCTGCTTTGGCCTCTATTAGCCGGGAACTTGGCAAGTTTTTCTTGCCGGGCCCGCCCACCCGCTGGTTCTCAAGCATCCACCATCTCCTTTGCTTCTTGCCTTGCAGAACCCAGCTCAAACAGCAGAAGCTTTGGCTTTAGTTTGAGAGAACAAAGTAAAATATTGAGCTTGATACTTTTTAGTCCTGTTACTTTGTGTCTTAGTTATGTTCCTATTGCTATGAGGACAAAACACCATGACTGAGACAATTAAGGAAAGAAAATCTATTTTTTTCTCCTAGTTTTTCTTGAGGATATAAATCAATTGGGTTTACAGTTTCAGAGGGCTAGAGTCCATGATGGTGGCAGTAACAGCTAAGTATCACTTCTTTTTTTCATTTATTTATTTATTTTAAATTAAAAATTTCCACCTCCTCCCCCCCTCCCATTTCCCCCCCCTCCCCCAAATCCCCTCCCCCTCCCTCTCCAGTCCAAAGAGCAGTCAGGGTTCCCTGTCCTGTGGGAAGTCCAAGGTCCTCCCCCCTCCATCCAGGTCTAGGAAGGTGAGCGTCCAAACAGACTAGGCTCCCACAAAGCCAGTACATGCAGTAGGATCAAAACCCAGTGCCATTGTCCTTGGCTTCTCAGTCAGCCCTCCTTGTCCACCACGTTCAGAGAGTCCAGTTTGATCACATGCTCCATCAGTCCCAGTCCAGCTGGCCTTGGTGAACTCCCATTAGATCAGTTCCACTGTCTCAGTGGGTGGGCGCACCCCTCTCTGTCCTGACTTCCCAACCGGCAGGTAGAGAGAGATGACTTACTGGCGACAGTGGGAGCCTGGCCCTTGACAGACTTCCTCCAACAAGGCCACACCTCTTTCTTCTTCCCAAACAGTTCCTCCAACTGGGGATCAACTATTCTAACGTATGAGCCTATGGGGAGTATTCTCATTCAAACCATAACTCTCTGGAAACTTCCTTTCTGTTTTTCACTATCCACCATCCCCACCCTCTGTTGTTATGAATTCCATTAGGACAAACACATTGGCTATATGCTTCACTCTCAGGGCAAACATTTCCTCTAAATTTAGTATACACCAAAATACTTCTTTTTTTTATTTTTTTATTTTTTTGGTTTTTCGAGACAGGGTTTCTCTGTGGCTTTGGAGCCTGTCCTGGAACTAGCTCTGTAGACCAGGCTGGTCTCGAACTCACAGAGATCCGCCTGCCTCTGCCTCCCGAGTGCTGGGATTAAAGGCGTGCGCCACCACCGCCTGGCCCAAAATACTTCTTGAACCAATGTTGAATGAATTACAATGGGGAAATTAGGGGCAGGGCAGCGAAAATATACCTAGGACCAAGATGGTTCTCTGCATTAATGCAAGGAGGAATGCCGAGGTTGTATCAGTGGCTTTCATTTTCCAGCGAACATGGTATCATCTGGACTTTAAAAAATGCATAGCCACCCAGAACCACCTTCACTAGGTGCAGCCCAGGCATCTGAATTTCCCCAAGTTTGTGGGAGGCAGCCAAACTTGACGTGATTGCCCTAAAGGCAAAGGGTATACAGCAGAGAGAAGAAAGGGAGGGATGTTAGAGGGCACAGTAGGTCGGACTTCGTGAAAGTGGCCGCAGGAAGGTCTGCGAAGAATTCTAGATTTCTGGCATGGGCCTGGCGGAATGAAAGACGTGAGTTTTATTTGTTTTAGATAAATCTCTGTGTTATCTCAGACAGACCTGAGCTACAGATATGTCTTTGTTAGGGTTCCTATGGCTACAACGAAACAACATGGCCAAAAACCAAGTTGGGGGAGGAAAGAGCTTACTTGGGGTTTACACTTCCGCATCGCTGTTCATCAGCAAAAGAAGTCAGGGCAGGAACTCAAACAGGGCAGTCTCCTGGAAGCAGGAGCTGATGCAGAGGCCACGGAGGGGAGCTGCTTACTGGCTTGCTCCTTGTGGCTTCCCCAGCCTGCTTTCTTATAGACATCAGGACCACTAGTCCAGGGATAGAACTACCCATAATGGGCTGTGCCCTCCTCCAACAACCACTAATTAAGAAAATGCCTACAGCCCTGATGTTATGGAGGCACTTTCTTAACTGGGGATCCTGCCCCTCAAATAACTAGCTTGTGTCAAGTTGGCATAAAACTACTCAGCACAAGGAGCCCCCATAGAGTCAAGTGCAGATGTCCAACACTTATCTCTTTCTTAATAGATGCATATTGGCCTAGTGAGGAATAGAGCATCCTTCCAACTTCTAGGAAGAGAGAAAGGAATTGAATCTCTGGGAACTATGATGACTATACTGAGTGCGAGACTATTGTTATTTTGCACAACTCAAAACCCTTCCTAGTCATTGCCCTATCTACACGACAAAGCCATTCTTGCATTATTCAAAGTTTCAAAGTGTCCAGTAGATTATCACACATTGCATACAGTCTTCAGGTAGCACTTAAAGGTGGACACATAATGGCTCTCAATTTCCAACAAATGAAAATCGTATTCAAAATTACTTCAAGACGTGTGGTCAAAGATAGTGAACCCTGAACTGCCTAGCCTGTCTCTAACTGGGAAAAATTTACTGGTTACCAAAGATGCCAAGTGGGGTTTGAAAAGATACGGGTCCTTGGTTAGCTTCTAATTTAGACGCACTGAAATAGGGATTGAAAGTGATATATTTAGAATAAGTAACAGATGGTGGATGGACATTTTGGCATCCATGTCTCAGTATTCTAAGGAAATGATCTAAATCCTCAGAAGAAATAAACAAGGAAAGGATGGGATTGGAACTGGAAAAGGATCTAAGAAATCTATACCAAGTCTCGAATTGATGAAAAATTCAGAGAGGGTCTGACTGAGATTAAAAGACGGAAAATGGAACGCACAGGCCGGATTAAAGTAAGGTTGAATTCATCAGAGATCGATCAGGGATGAAACACTTCCCGGGGGACCGAGAGCAGCCAGGACCCGCCTCCACGCCCTGCTGGGCTCGGCTCTCGGGAGGAGGGCTGCCAACCAGGCAGGTGAACCGTGAGAAACAACGGGGCGGAAGGCAAGACTGTCAAGCGCCAAGTCAGGGTCGCGCTCCGCCTGGGGCGTGGCTCCCGCCGTCTCCCCACTCGAGCGAGAAGAGGTCCGGGTGACCAGAAGGGCGTCGCCCGCCCCAAAGTCCGGGGCGCACCGGGCGAGAGCGCGCAGCGCGAGGCGAACGTGCGCGAGCCTATGAACCACCGCGTCCCGGAGGCAACCGGCAGTGGCGGCGGCGCCGGGGAGGGGGGTGACGTCAGGACGCAGGGTGCGCACCGGGCGGGGCCACGCCGGGCGGGGCCGGAGTGGGAGGTGGGGGCGGGGCCAACAGGGGCGAGGGCGGGGGAGAATGGCAGTTGTGGTGCTGGTCCCCGGCTGCGTCGGTCCGGCTGGAGTCACCGAGGGGAGTTCGGGAAAGCGGCCGGCCGCTACGCTTCCACCGGTAGCTCTTGCCCTAGCCGAGACGGTTCCGCGGTGGGGCTGAGGGCCGGGCCGTCCTCCGTCCTCCTTCAAGGCTGGTGCCTCCGCGGGATGGGGCCTGCTCGCCCGCCGCTCTGAGGAGCTGAGGTACGGCGGGGGCCGGGCGCCTCCCTTAGGGACGCAGGGGATTCGGGGCGCCGCTCGGGCCTCGGAACGGGGCCGGGAGGCGTGCGCGGCTGTCCCCGGGGCGTGCGGTCCGCGGCCCCGACGGTGGTGGAACTCCCCGCGGCGCTGCCCCGGGCGGGCGAGCGGGCGAGACCCGAGGGCGAGCGCCGCGGGGAGGCGGCGGGGGCGGAGCGCATTCCTGACGGGTGAAATCGGCCCTAACGGGACGCTTTCCGGGCCTCGCCGCGCGCGGACTTGGCCCCCGAAGCCGGTCGTCCCTGGGTCCCGGGAGGGCGGGCGGGCGGGCGGGCCGGGGAGGTGACCGCCTCCTCCGCCGGCGGAGATCGCGCACACGCTCGGGCACTCGCGCGCTGCTAGCCGAGCGGCCTGGGGGTTAAGCGTGTGAACCCGGGTCTTCCGGGACTCAACCTCCAGGGTGTTCCCCGGTCCCGAGCGAGAGGCCGCTGCTTTCAGTTTCCAGTTTTCCCTACGGTCTGGGGTTCCACTCTGCAGTTGTTCTCCCCTCTTTTTTCCATTTCCATTAGTGGGGAGAAGTCGTTTAGGGTTCGTTAATCCCGAGACAAGGGCAGCGAATAAAAGAGGGAAGAGGATGGTGAAGGCTATATATGGGAGAAAGAAAGGTTTAATTCTTTGCTCGTTGTCCCCTTGGCGATAGGAATACATAGCTGGTGCTTGACTTTGTGTAAGGTTCGCTGTTGAGAATGTGGTAATGATAGGAAGGACGGCCTTAAATGCCGCTGCAAATTTCAAACTTAGAGGTGGCGAGAAAGGTTGGTGTAAAATGGTAGCAGACGGCGGCGTGAAAGCAGTTCTTTCCTGGGTTGGTGCCCCCAAAATATTTTGGTCTTTCCTCATTCTACTTCGTGTGTGTCTTTGTGTGAAACTGGCTGTCTTTCTGTTTCTTTCCTATTTTAACCTGGATTCATTGACCCCTTTTCATTGTATGTAGTGTGACGATATACTTGTCTTTTTTTTTCCTTCCGGTTTTGCTGTTAGCCGGTCTCAGTGCACATCCTACCGCTTCTGTTTGTAATTCAAGTCATTTTCATATTTGCCTGCTTAAGCTTTAACATCGAGCTGTCTGTATTGAATTAAAATGTAAATATTTAGAAAATGGCGATGACCTTATTTTCAAATGTTCTTTACTTGGTGCATGCAATTTCTTGGGAAAGGATTTGGCATTGAGTCTCGGGACTTACTAAACCAAATTATGCAAAGCAAGCCCCCCTTTTTAAAGCTCTATTTAAAAATTACTGTATACAGTGTAATTTATTTTACAGTGTATTTTACAGTGTAAAAAATTACTGTATACTGTATACATGTGACCGCGGAAAAAAATTAATGCCCTTGTAAGGTGTCTTTCTTAGAAAGAAGAAAATAATACTATCTCGGGGTTCTCATTTGAGAACCCCAGTAAGGTTAGTTTTGTTTTAATTGCAGGATTATTTTAGAAGTTGAAACAGCCTATTCCTTACTAAAATAGCTTCTTTGAAATATCTCATCTTGGAACACAGGTAGTCAAGGCAGTGTTTCTGCAGTTATTGGTGTAATGTATTTGGGAATCATCACTCTTTTTGAGTTAGAGTTTCACTATGTGGCCTGGTTGGCCTGTATACCTGACTAACCATGAACTCATTGAGTTCATGCTCCTGATAGGATTAAGGGCCTGTGCTCCTTGCCCAGCTAGGAGTCACCATTTATATATATTTACATATATGTAAATATATAAATATATGCATAATTTCAGGCAGGCTTTTGGGGGCTTTGCACATGCTAGGCAAATAGCTTAATGCCCCCCTTTGTTTCTTTTCTTTCTTTCCTGTCTTTTGAAAGAGTCTTGTATATTTTCATGGCACATCCTGGTTTTTCCTAAACACCTAGATATGGCGCAGAAATCCTTTGGTTTCTAATCAGCCTTACCACCTGATACTCGTATATTCCCTGGCCACCTGCCTCCCAGCTCTTTGTGCTAGCATCTGTTTGTAGTTTAGCCACTTAGAGGTAGAGGTGGGAAAGTTGTTAGACGCTAACCTGAGCAGTGTAGCAAACAACACACACCACACACTGGTAACAAAGGTCATCACTCAGGGCACTGCAGACCAAGGGACATGGTTTCCTCCGGTTTCTAGTTAGACAAAATAGGTGTGATAGCTTGAAAATGTCCCTAGTCTAGTGCTTGGCCCAGAGTACGGTGCTGATAAGTTTGGGTACTTTTATATCAGTTATTCATTTGTATCTTCTGTAATCAGGAAATAGAGTTTTAGAGAATCGTTACATGTCCTTCTGAGGGTACTATAGGTGACAGTTGTCAAATGTAGGCCTATTCTTAGTAAGTGTATGCTCCATTATTGATTTTTTTTTTATTGTTGAGGTTTAGGTTGGGAAAAAAAAAACTTGAGCATCTTGGACTAACAGCCAAAGTAAAGTTGAGTTTCTAAATTACTATTTGATTGCATATTACAGTCCATTTGTCCAGCTAGTTCTTCTGCACAAAGTAGTAGCCTGTTTAAAAACACTCATGCTCGTGTAGGGAACACACTGGCTTAAAGCCTTTAGCCTGACTCCTAACTAGCAAGTAGTAGATTATGGAGAATAATCTAGTTTTCCATACCGAGGCAGTTTTCACCAAATATGATTTTTCTCACTTTTAAGTCACTGTGTATTGGGGAATATTATCTTAAGGTGTGTTACTTTTGGTTATGTTGTGGAGCTGTGTTACTGTGCCTGTCTAAAACACCTGATGGTCTTTAAAGAGCTGGACGGCCAATAACAAAGGGAAAGAAATAGGCGGGGCTGGCGGGCAGAGAGGATAAACAGTAGGAGAAATCTGGAGGGAGAAGGAACAAGAAAAGGAGGAGAGAGGAAAATGTTGGTTGTTTTTTACTCTTTACTCTCTAGGCTCTTTTGGGGGGCCCCACCACCCAACTCCCAAATAAATCATACACACACAAAAGCTTATTACTACTTAGAAACGCCTAACTGTAGCTTGGCTTGTTTCTTGCCAGCTTTTCTTAAATTATCCTATCTATCTTTGGCCTTGAGGCTTTTATGTTTTTCTATTCCTGTATACCTTTTCTTTCCTTCTTACTCCATGTCTGTCTGGGTGGCTAGCCCCTGAACTACTCCAGTTCTTTGTTAGCTGACAGAAGATCCATGATGTTGCAACAGCTTATGAGTAAACATACCTGTGCAGCTAAAGAGTTAAGGAAAAGATTCATTGTCTAACACGTTTGTATCTCAGGTGGCGGCAGACTTCAAGAAAAGCATTGACATAATGTTAGGTGTTTAAAACGTGGACACTTCATTGTTTCTCTATAGTTGTCATAATAGTGATGCTTGGTATACAGGAGTGAAAAGTAGATATTGCTGGGCTGCACACTGGTGGTGCATGTCTTTAATCCCAGCACTCGGGAGGCAGAGGCAGGCGGATCTCTGAGGCCAGCCTGGTCGCCAGAGCGAGTTCCAGGACATCCAGGGCTACACAGAGAAACCTTGTCTTGAAAAAACAAAACAATTTACCATGTAGGTGTTGGAGGAGAAGAGCAGCCATTGTTCTTAACTGAGTCATCTCTCCAGCCCCTGATGAATTTTTAATACTTACTTTATGTATATATGTGTGTGCCTGGGTGTAATGAGTACAGGACTGAAGGAGTTAGAAGAGGGAATCAGATGCCTTGAAACCAGAGTTACTGTTGTTTGTGAACTGCCATGTTGGTGTTGGTAACTGAACCCAGGCTGTCTGCAAGAGTAGTACTTTAACTACTGAGCTATCTCCAGCCCAATAACTTTTTTATTAGCATTATTTTGGAAACTATTTCACTACCTTAGAACTATTGTATAGTCTTGCTCTCTTGATGTTATCTAGTATTTTGTTTTGTTTCTTAGATTTTTGAGACAAGGGCTTGTATAGCCCTGGCTAATCTCAGAGGAATTTACTGTGCAGATGGGGATCACCTTGAATTCCTGATCCTCCTCCCACCTCCCAAGTGCTAGGATTACAAGCCTGCTACCATTTCCAGCTAGCATTTTAAAAGTCATTTGCTAGAAAATTACTAATTGTTGATTTGGTTCTTTTTTTTTAATTTTTAAGAATTTAATTTACGGGCACGTATGTTTTGGCCACATGTATTTCTATATACCATGTGCACATCTGGTACTCTTTTGGTTGGCCAGAGAGATTACAAGATGGTTGTGAGTTGCCATGTCGGTCCTGGGAATCAAACCCAGAGCCTTTGGAACAGCCAGGTGTCCTTAGCTGCTGAGCCACCTCTCAGCCCTGTTGGTTTGCTTTAGAAGTCCTATTTTGAGAGCTTTTGCTATTTGAAGGTCTCAGAAGGAGAGAGTTAGCTGTTTTAGCTTAAAGAAAAGTTTGTAGATTGGATTCTGAAGCACAGTTTTGTTTATTTAAGCCCCAAAGAAACTTCAGAACTGTCTCTTTAATCCACAAAGCTAGAGTTGTTGCCTTAGAAGTGTGTACCTAACAGTTTTATTCTGCCCCACTCTAGAGACCCCCTCAGAGTGAAGCTAGCCCTTGTGCTTTGAATACCTAGCTTGTTGCCATGTTACCTTCTCAAGTTGAGTCATTGTCAGCAAACTAGTTGGAGAGGACCAAGAAGCCAGGGCAGGGTACTAGGAAACTGATAGCATTAGCAGCAGGCAGAGGTGGGTAATCTCTGTGAGGTCTAGACCAGCCTGATCTACATAGAGACTTCAGGCCAGCCAGAGCTACATAGTGAGGCCTGTCTCTGAAACAAACAAAATATCAACAAAACTTCTGGACAAGTACCATGTACTACTAAGAACTACCATGTCACAAGACAAGTCATTAGTCTAAGAATTATAAAGTTATATTTGATGATTTCTGAACCAAGCCTTATTATTTGGACCTCAGAAGGTTACAGTTATTATTTATGCATGATCGCACATAAAATGTGTGTAGGTGATGAAAGCTCTGTGGTGGCAGGATTGTCACCCTTGCTCCTGCTGCGGGTCTTAGCACTTGGTACAGTCTGCAGTGAAATAATTTTATAAAATATGTACAGTGTGAAGTCACACACTCATGTACTTCTTTCTCTGTTCTCTCTCCCCTCTCATTGCACATAACCTAGGTTGGCTTGAATTCCGGATCGTTCTCCTTCTCTTGCGTATTATAAACTGTGGTTATGTTGTGCCGGGGATGAAACTCTGGGCCATGTGTATGCTAGGCAATCATTCTGCCAACCGAGCTACATTCCTAGCCTGAAACAGCTCTTTCAAGCCACAATTGTAATTTAGGATTTTTCCAGTATCATATTAAGTAAGAAAGTAGAAGAAATAAAGTGAACATAATTTCTTTTTAAAAAATAAGGAATTTTATTTAGCCCAATACACCCAAAATAATACTTCAATGTAGTGAATAGATGACTTTACATTCTTTCATTTTCATAGTAGAGTGTAACTCTAAGAATATTTTGTGTGGCATGTTCCTCCCTGCAGAGATTCTTTGTCTTTTTTTACTGTCATCTTGAAAGTTTTTTTTTTTTAACTTGTCTTTTGAAGCCAAATACAGAATTGGCACTTGCTATTGCAGGATTATTGTGTTGTGTTGAAGGGCACCGGGATTCTGCTCTGCTGTGCTTTGTGCCTCACTGCCCTGTCAGATGAGGGGTCAGTGCCATCCTTTAAATTAACTAGGTGTGTGCAACACTGGCTGACCCGACAGGACGCTGCAGAAGAGCTCTTTGATTAGTAGTGAGTGTCTTGTCTTCCCGAGGCTGGGTGTGGAACAGAAGAAATCCGTTACCTCCTCTGAACCCTACTACTCTCCGTGGGTTGGAATCCATCACAGTGATGTCCAGGTTGCCTCAAAATCCAGTGACAGATGACAGGAAATTACAGAAGACTTGGAAGAAGAGGAGGCAGTGTGACCGGGGGACCAAGATTGGAGCAATATAGCCAAAACCCAAGAATTGCTTATAGTCAGAAAGACTGGAAGAGCACAGAATAGATTCTCCCACAGAACTACAGAAGGGAACACAGCCCTGTTTGTAATCTCAGAACTGTTGTTTAAGCACTACTAGTTTGTAGTTATTTGACAACACGCACGGGAAACTAATATATATCAAAGATCTTCAATAAACCAAAGATTTGCACTTATCTTCCCTTTCTGTCCCGCATCGTGATTATTAGGTACTAGAGGTAACATTCTAATCCTTTCTTAGAACTGTCAGGGGAAGTGTGTTAACCCTCCAGCCTCAACAGGCTTAAATAGATTACACCCTATAAGAATGTCCTGGAACTTTTTTCTTTCCTCTTTGCCCAGCTGTTGCTTTTTACTCTAAGGTGTAGTTGGTATTTGGTGGCGGGGTAGGTAAACTGCTGATAGGGAGAAGCTAACAGGTCTGCTCCTTAAAGTCTGGTTTCTTTTCTTTCTTTTTGGTTTTTCGAGACAGGGTTTCTCTGTAGCTTTGGAGCCTGTCCTGGAACTAGCTCTTGTAGACCAGGCTGGCCTCGAACTCACAGAGATCCGCCTGCCTCTGCTTCCCGAGTGCTGAGATTAAAGGCATGCCCTACCACCGCCTAGCTAAAGTCTGGTTTCTAAAAGATCCTTGCACACTTTTCTCTGTCCTGTACCCTAATGTTGACATGTTGCAGCACTGATCTCCTTCCTCTCTGTAGTTACTCCCTTGGTGATTTTACACAGCACACCTGAAACAACTCCCGGATTACATTTCTGGGCCTACCTCTACCCCCTCCTCCAGCTCTGGAAGGTGTGTTTCCACCTAGATAGGTTTTGTAACGTGGTTGAGGGTTTTAGAAACTGTTACCCATCTCCCTATCTTAGGAGACCCTCTCTGTTTCTCAGTGACTGCTTTTCAGACTGTTCTTTCAGCAGTCAGTAGTTAAGTATTTACTATCTCCATGTTAATACATTGTTGAGCTAGCCAGAATGTTTTTAATCTTTCTTTTTCCCAGTTGAACGAACAGTCTTCTTTTATAGCAGCTTCCTGTTTTCTAATTGATCAGGTATTGTATATTATTTATAATGAGGTTGACTAAAACTACATAGCACCATTCTGCTCTGCTTTTCAGTAAAGAACGAGGCTTAACTAGGTAAATAGGTAGGTGGGTGTGGTGCTGTGGGAGGCTGTGGCATGTGGGACCAGTTTATTCTGAACTCGTAGTGTCTGTTTCTGGGAATCAGAGAGTGTCTTGGGCAGAAGGTGAATATATAGCTTTAGAAAATGGTACTTTTCAGATCTGGAATGGATTTTTGAAAATGGATACTTACCTGTGCTAATGGTTTGTCCCTTTCCCCCATATTTAGAAGTAATGTGAAGATATTTGTTCCATTTTTAATATTAGGTCACTAGAGTTAGATTTATCTATGTATGTGCAATAAGACTGAAAACTCCGTATTTACTTTCAAGAAATGTATGAATTTGATAATGTGTTCCAAATTTCCAAGTGGCTGGCTGTATTGGTGAGAAAAGTCATTTCAGCCTGGAGAGATGGCTCGGGGTAGGGTGAGAGCGCTGCTCTTCCAAAAGTTTCTGAGTTTGGTACCCAGCACTCACATCAAACAGCTCAGAGGTGACTGTAACTCCAGCTTCAGGTGATTCGGCATCTTTGTAGGGACTTTGAGGGCATTCACACACATACTGACTGGATGGAATTACAGCAGATAGAAGATGGCAAAGGAAAAGGTTGATAAAATTGAAAGTAGAATAGGAACAGTTGCCAAGTTAATGAATGAAGGAGAAGTGGCACAAATGAGCATATTGGCCACAGACAAACTTAGGCTGTCAGGTATATAATTGCAATTCCATAAGGAGAGGAGAGGAGAGAAAATGTTATAGTTAAAAGCATTAAAAGAAGTTATTTCCTTATTTGTTTGAATTTAAATCCAAGAAGTTTAGTGAGCTGCAAACAGAATTAATGCAAAGAAAACAGACTTTAGGCTCATCTTAAACTGTTAGTGAGAGCTAATGACCATTACCAGTTTTATTGCATTTGGAGTCATCTTGTATACATATCTCAGGGTATGCATAAGGGTGTTCTTAGACAGGTGTAATTGAAGAAAGAAGTCCTACCCTGAATGAGGGCAGCATCATGAGTAAAAATCAATTGAGCACTGGCATTTTCCTAACAAGATGCAATGTGGCCTATATTTGCATGTGCGTGCATGCGTGCGTGCGTGCGTGCGTGCGTGCGTGCGTGTGTGTGTGTGTGTGTAGAGGCCAGCTACCTCACGTCTTGCTGTGGTGAACTATATTCTTGAACTGTGAATCCAAACTAAACCTTAAGTTGCTTTTTTAGTTGGGTATTTTATCACATCAACAAGAAAGAAAGCCAATATAGTGCTTAACCAAGTATATAAATTAATAAAACAGAAATAAAAAATTGCATTGCCAATAGGGGAATTAATGAAAACAGCTTACTGTTGTGAGCTCTGCACACCAACAAGTACCAAAGAAAGGTCTGAGGCTTTAGGAAGGCGATGCCAGATGAGAACTGAAGAGCCCCAGAGATGGCAAATATGTCGAAAAATAGTGCTTAGTTATTCCTGTGGAGAGACCCTGACAGCAGCATGGTCTTTCAGAGCATTATCTTACAAAGGAAAACTTAACTGGGGCTGGCTTACAGTTCAGAGGTTTCGTCTCTTATTGTCATGGCAGGAAACATGACAGCAGGCAGGCATGGTGCTGGAGGAGCGGAGAGTCCTACATCTAGATTTGAAGGCAGCAGGAAGAAACTGAGCCACCAGACCTGGCTTGAGCTTCTGAGACCTCAAAGTTCCTCACCACCTAGTGACACACTTGCTCCAACAAAGCCACACCTACTCCAGCAAGGCCACATCTCCTAGTAGTTCTATTCTCTCTGAGCCTATGGGGCCATTTTCTTTCAAACCACCACAAATTGGCTCAGTCTTTGACAGAATTATTTTTTATAATATTTATTTATTATGTATACAATATTCTGTCTGTGTATGCCTGAAGGCCAAAAGAGGACACCAGACCTCATTACAGGTGGTTGTGAGCCACCATGTGGTTTCTGGGACTTGAACTCAGGACCTTTGGAAGAGCAGGCAATGCTCTTAAGAGCCATCTCTCCAGCCCCAGAATTATTTTTTAATTACATTTTTTGAAGGAGGTGGGGGTATGTGTGTGTGGGCATGAATGTGAAGGTCAGGTCAGAGAACTTCTTAGCTTGTAGAATTGAACTCAGGTCATCATTCTTGGTGGTGAGCACCAAGCTGTCTCATTGGCCCCTCTGAAAGGGTTTTGTAGGTATAAAAAATGGTACAGTAATTTATAAAGGAGTTTCATAAATGTGACAATTAGAAATCATAGTTTCTATATTTCAAGACATCAAATTAAAAATCACATTTTGATAAGGTTAAATATTGAATGTTTTCAATGAAAAGGGGACAGTGTTTCAGTGTAAAAATGAACAAAAAGTGAGCAGATAAAGTAGGGATGCATGTAAATGCACTAAGTTGTTTAGTAATGAAATAAATTGAAGCTAGTAGTTTTTGCTATTCAAAAAGCTTTTACCGTAATAAAAGATGTTGATGAGCATTGAGGGGAATAAGCACCAGGAACACAACACCTTAGTCTACTTCAGGTGCTTATTTTAGAAGTCCACGTCATTTAAAAGATAGTAGGTGATTCACACACATGACTCTATCGGTTCAGCAGTGGACTGGATGGAGAGAAGGTCATTATTCAACAGTTAGTGTTAAAGCAACTGAGTAACTATTTAGATGTAAAAGTTTTATCTTTTGCTTACATTAAAAATTTTGAATGAATCAAACAATTAGGGAAAATAAACTTTAGAAGTAGCAGAAGACATTAGAGAGTTTTATTTATTTTGAATTATGTTTTTCAGTGCTTGAGAGGCAGAAACAAGCAGCCTGAGAGATTGAGGCCAGGCTGGTCTATGTAGCAAGTTCCAGGCCAGCCAGGGTTACACAGTAAGACCCTCCCCCACCCCAAAATTCATTAAATTACATTTGTTTATTTATTGTGGGGTGGCCTGTACGTGGAGCTTTTGTCCTTCCACTGTGATGGGTTGGGCTGAGGTGGTCACTCTTAGTGGCAAGTACCTCAAGTTATTGCCAGTCCATTAATTTTAAAAGTATAGTCTTGATACTTAACATATTTAGTGTACTTTATATCCCATAGCTACTTGTAGGGTAAAGATGATTGTTTTCATAGTTTAAAATTTTACATATAGACCAGGCAGTGGTGGCACGTGCCATTAATCCCAGAGGCAAATTCAGCCATATCTCTGGTCTACAGAGGGAGTTCTAGGACAGCCAGGTCTACACAGAGAAATCCTCTCTCAAAAAAAGAACAAAACAAAATTTATGTGTAGAAAAACTGTATGATTAAATAAGGTCACATAGCAATAGCAAACCCAAAATATTTATGTACAAACACTGTTTTCTGTAAGCTACATTGTGTTGGGTACCAGAGAGCCAAGCCAAGGCTTAGCTAATATTTCACTTCAGTAATAAGTTAGGTCTAGATACTTGGTCAGAGGGTGATTTGACATTATTCTTAAAACTTCTCTTTGGAGTGATTGCTGTCCATATTTGTAATGGAGATCACAGATTCCCTCTAGAGCAGTGACTCTCAGCCTTCCCAGTGCTGGGACCCTGAAGCACCATCAATAAAAACTCAACCAGCCACTGGCTCTTACCTTGACCTAAGTCTGAAATGGTGATCCTGCCTCCAGAAATCTCAGAATGAGACTGACTGAGAGCTGTCTCCTTCTGTTTTATAATGTTCTCTGGGACTGGGATTAAAGACGTGCATCGCCCGGTTTCTATGGCAACTAGTGTGGCTGACGGGATTGAAGGTGTGTGTTAACCACTGCCTGGGCTGTTTTACTCTCTGATCTTCAAGCAAACTTTATTAAAATACAAATAAAATGCCACTACTTGACCCTTTAATACGGTTCCTCATGCTGTGGTGACCCCCAACCCTAAAATTATTTTTGTTGCTACTTCATAACTGTAATTTTGCTACTGTTATGAATCGTAACATAAATATCTTATATGCAGGATATCTGATATGATATGTGACCTTTGTGAAAGGGTCATGACAGACAGGTTGAGATCCACGGTTGTAGAGTATTGTCTGTCACTGAAGATGGTGAGGTCTTGACTTCCAAGTTTCTCCTGATGCTGGCTATTTTCTGTTTACCACTCACACCACGCCCTCCAGGGTCCACGCCCTCCAGGGTCCACTTTAAAAATTGTAGGCCAGGTGTGGTAGCACCTCCCTTTAATCACAGTGCCCAGGAGGCCCAGGTTGGTAGGATTCTGTGAGTTCCAGGCCAGCCTGGTCTACATAGTGAGTTCCTGGAGTTCTACTATTTGAAGTGATATCCATGGATTTGTTGGCCCAGCAGCCCCTCATTTTCACTGAGAACAGCTCCTCCAGAGCTGCCTTGTTAGTGCACTGCTCCCTATTCCTGGTCATTCCGTCATTATTGGAGGACCATTTGACCCAGCTCGGCCAATTCTAGAGAGCTTGCCTGGAACTCTTAGAACAAGAACTTAAAAGGATAGTTGGATTTTCTTTACTACTGAGGCTGTCAGCATTGAAGCTACCCATGGCCAGCTGAAGAGCAAGCAGAAAAATATAAGGGGGTGGGGAGAGGGAGAGAGAGGTGAGTGGGAGGGAGGGAGGGAGGGAGGGAGGGAGGGAGGGAGGGAGGGAGAGAGAATTCTTTGAGACAAGGTTTCTCTGTGTAGCCCTGGCTGCCCTGGAACTAGCTCTGTGTGTAGACCAGGCTGGCCTTGAACTCACAAAAATATGCCTATTTCTGGCTCCTGTATGTTTTTATTTTATATTTGTGAATGTTTTTCTGTACCACATGTGTCCAACCCAGATATCTATCTGTGCCTTGGACCAGTGGAGGTCAGAAGACAGAACTGGAGTTAGAGACCGTTGTTGGCTATCATGTGGGTGCTGGGTGCAGAACTCAGGTCCTCTGTGAGACCAGCAAGTGCTCATAAATGTTGATCCATCACTTCAGCCGCCAGATGCACTCTTCATTCGCCCTCTGTCCTGCTTTGTGACCCAGAATGTTAGCCTCTAAGAATGGACTCAGTTTCCTCTTGTTGCCTTTTAGTTGAGTTTAGCCAAATTTGAGGCCTCGGTTGGTTGGCCACCTTTCTAAGTGGCCCTTCAGTCACCTCTTTGAGAATGCTTTTATTTTTCTTTTAAGATTTATCTTTTTATTTTATGTGTCAGGGCATTTTGTGCCTGGTGCCTGCACAGGTCTGAGGAGAGCAGGAGATCCCCTGGAAGGAGTTATGTGGGTAGTTGTGAACTGCCCTGCGAGCACTGGGTCGCCCGCACAGGGAAGTCTTTAGCTGCTGAGCCTCTCTCCACTGCCAGCTTTGCCTTTACTAGTACTGTGGCCAGGACAACTTTTCTTAAGTCTGTGGATTGAGCCTTCTGACTGTAAGATACTGTGTTTGTAAATTGAGTATTTTAATCTAGAGCACATTTTTATTTAAATCAGTATTATAAGTGTTGGTAGGTGTTTAAGTTGATTTGTTCAACGTTTGTAGTCTTTACAAAGTGTAAGAAAATAATTTGTCAAGTTAATTCATTTAAGTAGTTTCAGAAGAAACTAATTTCTGCTAGAGAAAAGGCTCAGGGTTGAATCATTCATTTTGCCTTTTCAGAGGACTCCATTTTAGTTCCCAACTCCAGGGGGATCTGGTGTTCTCTTTTAGCCTTACACACATGGATGACGCGCGCGCGCGCACACACACACACACACACACACACACACATAAATCTTAAAAACTGTTTAGCACTTTTACTAGGTCTTTAGAACACATGGGTTTTGTATGTGGTACCTTTGTTTGGGCTATTACATTTCTGTTTTCTTTTTCCAGCTCTGGCTGTCCTGGAATTCACTATGTAGATCACACTGTCATTGACCTCATTGTGACCCATCTGCCTCACCCTCAGTTCCCCACCTCTCTGGGGCTCATTTCATTTCTCAGTTCCACACATTCCTCCAGAGATAGATAAAAGAATCAAGGGGAGGGAGTGTAAACACTGGACTAGAAGGTAGAACAGTAATCTGACCTGCTTCTCCTTGGTTGAAATACAGGAGACACTGGGGTTCCTTTGCCACTGAAAAACTAATTTGTTAGTGTTTAGTTAAGGCAGTTGGAATTGTGCTAAATGGGAAAAGGAGGCATTTCTCACTGTTTCATTAGCAGAGTTCCTTGTGACACTGATGTTTGAGAAGGGACAGAATGGAGTCTACTTACCTTCCAGTCTCAGGAACTGCTGCATGCTTTCCCACTAAGATAGGCATTATTGTCATGGAGGTTGCATCCGTTAGGGTTTCCCAGATAAACAAATGTTGCAGATATACAGAGCAGTTTTGTGTTGTTTAGAAATTGGCTCACGTGGTTGTGAAGGCAGAAGCATATACCATGATATGCAGGCTAGAGGTTGAGGAAAACTGCTGTATTGCAATCCTAGTGCAGATGTTTGGGAACCAGAGGAGCCAGAGTTATATAAATTCTGAGTTCAAAAGGCCTGGAAACCAGAAGCTCTCAATTCCAAGAGTGGAGAAAGATAGATCTCAAGCAGAGGGCAAATTCGCCTTTTCTCTTTCTCTCTCTCCAGGCACTCGTGGATTAGCTGGTGTTCACACACATTAGTAAGGGCTCTTCTGTACTCAGTCTGCTGATTTAGGGCCTTTCTTGTCTACCAGCCGAAATTCTGTCCCCACCACTGCTTTTCTTCATGCTATCGGTGTTGTATAGTTGAACAAATCAGTTGGGACCCTTTCTGTGCTGTTTTATCATGTGCTGTAACTCTAAAATGGTTAAGTATTTTTTGTACAGTGCAAGCACCTGGGTTGGGAGAGACGGAGAGAGATTTAAATCAAAAGGAGTTTAGGTTCCATAGACAGGAGTGTGCTGAGGAGGCTATCTTAGCCATGGTGGCCTCTTATGGTGAAGGAAGCTGGATTAGGACATCCAACAGCAACCCACAGAACAAAGAACATGCCTTACTTTTCTAAATTTTCGGGACAGGAGTCTCTGGATTTAGATGGAGAAGCCTCTAAGTAGTAGTTTAGTGAAGGTACTAGGTAGGCTGTAATTTAAATTAATTCTGTTGTCCCACCCTGCTTTGGGGCTGCTATAATTTAAGAATTTAGTTGTTTAGGGAAGGTGCCAGATAGGGAAAGCATGGCTGATCCCCTCTACAAGGGCAGCATCTGTGACCTGTATACCACCCATCCAATTTAGACAGTATACTGTCAGCAACTGAGGCAAGGGCAGGTTTTTTTGCCCACATGACTAGCTTTTGCCATAAAGAAGCCATATTGTTGACTGAGTTTTCTGTCCCACCAGGTCCCTTAGTTGTTAAGTCCCAAAGAAATACACAGAGGTCTACATTAATCATAAATTGGTTGACCCAGTAGCTTAGGCTTCTTATTAATTAATTCTTATAACTTATATCAGCCATAATTCTTATCTGTGTTAGCTACGGTGAGGCAGTCACATCTTGCTTGCTCTGTGTCTGGGTGACCACTGCAGACTGAAACTTTCCTCTTCCCAGAATTCTCATTGCCCTGTCTCTTCTTCCTGCCTGGTTGCCCTGCCTATACTTCCTGCCTGGCTACTGGCCAAGCAGTGTTTATTTAAAATACAAGTGACAGGGTACAGACCATTGTCCCACAGCACCATATGAAGTTTTTTTTGATACTCATCGTCTTTGTTGAAATAGATCGGTGCTACCAGAAACGAACATGTCTCACTGTCATGAAAAGCCTTAGGTTATTAAACATATTGAATGCCATATTCTGTAGGTCTTTGAAGTGTTTGAATACCATTTAGCTAACTAAATATATCTGTGTATGACCTTGAAAACATACCTAACGTGACTATAAGTTTAATATTATGGGTGACTATTAGCCTGTATTTTTAATTATGCTAAATAGCTTATAGAGATAACTTTCAGTGACTAGAAATTTACATTGTTAAATAAGCTGTATAGGTACAATACCTTAAACAAGATTAGAAACATATATACAGTGTAACAAGAATAACCTTAAATTTGTTTCTCTACACAAAATTCCATACCATTGTAAAATATTTGACTAGTAGTTGCTTTTTTTAGTTTAAAAGTAGATTCAGTAATCTGCCCTTTTATCCTATCATTTCTATATCATATGCCCCTTTTTTTTCTTTGTATGTTTATCCCTTTTTTATTATGACCAATATTAACTAGTAACCAACCCCCCCCTTAAATGAAAACAAACATTCATAACCAGTATTTTGGGAATGTGGCTGTCATTCTCTGGACTACTTCCTGTTGGTTGTGGGTGCTGGACTTTGGGAGGGGGGAGACCTTGAGAAAATGAGGATGATTGTTAGGTCTTGTCTGGAGTATTCTGTGAGGCTGGGTCATCTCAGTCAGCAGCCTTGAAGCCGTTCTGGATCCAGGGTCACCTGGACCATCCCATTTTTATTAGTGTTTAGTCCACTTGCTCTGAAAATATGTAAACTTTTAAAGGTAACATACATATTTGTAATACAAGTATATGCTGTGCTTGTACATAAGTCAGCCAAAGATTGTTATCTTTTGTTCTGTGTTTGAGCAGGTAACATTTACATCACATGTCTTGTAGTTCTTTATGTCTGCAGTCAGAAGTTCAGGGGGTCTTCCTCAGTCAAACCTGATTTTCTTTAACCCAGAATGAACCCACAGCTTCTTATTTCCTGTGGAAATTAAAGCAAACCCTCTCCCCCAAAGTAACACTTCTTTTGTCTTAAATTTTGAAGTCAAGATATTTTTAAAATATATAGGTTGTTTTAATCAATGAGCATTCATAATCCAGCATCTCTTAGCAGCCAAAAAATTTAAAGACACCACAATAACATATAGGATCTGGCTCTGTATTTCCCATCTTTATGTGACTTCTTTTTTATTACTTACTTCCCTTTTAAGGACTTTATTATTTTAAAGTTATATATATTTCTTTTTGTGACTGTCTATACCTTCCCTTTTCTCTCCTAAGCTTGCACATATTTTTAAGCACATTCTAACCCATTTGGAGTTTTTTTCATCTGATTCGCTTTATTGCCTATCTGTAATCTCTTTCGGACTGCATGAGCCTTTAAACTGTTAAGTGGCATGGCTAGGACCAAAGCCTCTACTTTGACGCCTGACTCCACTCACTTGGTTCTCTGAGAGCCTAGCTTCATGGTGTAGGTACCAGCAGGAGAGCCACATTTCCTGCCTCAGCTCTGGAGAGCTTTGGATCCACACTGCCACTGAGTAGTGTGCAGCCCACTGCTCATAAACCCCAAAGAGCCCCCTGCCCTTGCTGATAGCACGAACCAAGGAGCTGCCCCTGTTTGCCACTAGCAAACAGAGTTTACCTGGGAAAAGTCAATCACCAAGAAGCCACTCTTGACTCCGTTTTTTGTGTGTTTAGAATCCCTTTTTAAGCTTTGTCAGGTCTTACTTGGAAAATCCGGCCCCACATTGGAATACCATTTGTAGGTGGAGTTTCCCTGTGTCCCAGCAGCTGCTCTCAAATAACCAGCCTGCAGGTGCAATATTAATTATAAATGCTCAGCCGATAGCTCATTTTCTACACATCCTGCTTCCTCTGTCTCTGCTGCGTCTCCCTGACTCCACCCTTCTTCATCCCAGCATCCTTAGTTTGGTTGTCCCATTTGTACTTCCTGCCTGGCTACTGGCCGGTCAGCTTTTTATTGACAATGAGAGCAACACGTTTTCACAGTGTACAGGATTATTTCACAACAAAAGTGTTTTAGTATTGTGGTTTATAAGTGGGGTGTGCAGCCAAATCACTGAAAATTTTAAATACCAAAACAATACCAAAGATTGTATACCTAATCTACAAACGGTCTCATACCATATATACTTTTTGTGATTGTCATTTCTCAGTTCTGTATGAATCTTTCCATAGATTATGTTTGGATTATGTTTGCTCATTTAAGTGCCCAGTTGAATACTCAAATGTTATTTATTTACTTATTTATTTGTTTTTCAAGACAGGATTTCTCTTTGTAGACCAGGCTGGCCTCAAACTCGGAGAGCCACCTGCCTCTGCTCCCAAGTGCTGGGAATAAAGGTGTGCTTAGAGATTTTGTTGTTTTTACCAACTATACAGCAATAGATAGATTTATCTATGTATTATTATTTCACTGGAAGGATGAACACCTGGGCTTAAGAATATTTCTGTTTTAAAATAATGGTAAATTGGTTTGCACACACACATTGTGCTTAGATTCTTCAAGACTTGAGGTGATTATTTCACTGGACTGGATTATCAGCCTGTACAATGTTGTTGGTATCTACAAAATAGTATCTAATGTTTGGATTTTTGTTGGGTACCAGCCACAACAAAAGTACCTCTCACCAGGGAAAAGGTGTGGGGATTAGAAATATAGTAAAGAATATGAAGATGCGAATGGAAATAATAAAACAAAGAAACATATGGGATAGTATCTGGAGGGAATTCCAGCGAGTTCTGAAAATTCACCCGTGTTCAATTGAAAATTGCAGGCTACATTCATAGTTAAACATTCTATTGCTAGAACAAAACAAGTCTCGTCACACCCTAGACCAAAACATTCTGTAGGCAAACCACTCCCTGGGTGAAATCCAGTGTTATCTCCATAAAGGAACTCTGACCTTTGGTCGGCATGGAAACAGGCTCACATTTTCAGACCTCCACAGATTTTTACTTCTTTAGTTGTGATTGTTGTTAAATTATTTCCTGTCTGACTAATTTTTGTAATACTCAAAACCAACTGCTTGAGTCTTTGTGTGTCTCTCAGACTTTACGTTGTTTTCCTCCTGCTACAGTGTAAAGTCTACTTGGAGATTGAGAAAGCTTGTCCTTTGCTAACCGTGTTTCCCAGTTTATTCTGTGTGCTTTTGTTTTGCTCCAGTTTGGTAGATGCTGTGAGATCGCTTCCAAAGTAGTTGTGCCATCTTATTTTCTCACCGCCATCGTGAGAGAGTGCTCACTCCTCCACATCCCTGCCAGCATCTAGAAATACCACTCTCCTGGTTTATTCGTTTACCGCATAGTGACCTGTCTGTGTGGCTGTAATGACAGTGGATGGTGTTGTGCCCTCTGTCCAGTTCTCTTTGGGGTTGTCTGTTTTATGTGTTAATGCTCGTCATCTGTCTGAACATCATTCTTTTGTGGCGTGTGTCTGCTGCACGCTGGTAATGCTCGCTTCCTGGACCTTCTTTTGCCGTTTACTGCCTTTTATTTTATGATTAGCACTTGTAATGTTCTGTATAAGAAATCTTTTTGTTGAAATATTCTCATTGTCTCCTAAAAGCTTCTTCCATTTAAATTTGTAAATTTGCTGTAACTGATTTTTAAAAAATTGATTTTATTATATTCGCTTGTGTGTTTTTATGTTCCCCATGATACAGTATATGCATGCAGAGGAAAGCTTTGAGGAGGTGCTTCCCTCCTTCAACGATGTATATTCCAGGAATAGAACCCAGGCCATTAGCTTGTGTGGCAAGTGCTTTTATGGGGTGAGCCATTGGTCAAATTCCTGATCCTCTCTCAATTTTAAAAAGACCAATTTTAGTGCTCAACAAGATCACCTTTGTTAAAAATCAAATATAATAGGTGACATTTTGTTTTTTCGGGTTTTTTTTTCT
>NW_026067896.1:2425546-2454783 GCF_014885135.2 Alexandromys fortis | reverse complement strand
TTTTTCTGTGTTGTCCTAGCTATCCTGGAACTTGCTCTGTAGACCAGGTTGGCCTCAAACGCCCAGACATCTGCTTGCCTTTGCCTCCCGAGTCCTGGGATTAAAGGTGTGCACCAACACTGCCCAGCTAATATGTGAGATTTTTTTAAAAGACCCTTGTAAGGGTTTAGTAAAATGCTTGGTTCCCTGAGGGGCGCAGCGGGCCATGGGGGGGAGGGCCAGGTCCCACGAGGAGCCACATCCAGTGAAAGATAGAGATGGATAGGTGGATAGGCATGCCATGCAGAGTGAGTTTGGATATGGTTTATTTAGTAAAAGGGAAGGAGAGAGAGGGGGGGTGAGGAGAGGAGGGCAGAGAGAGCACAGGCTGGAAGTGGAAGGAAGATCAGCAGAAGGGGGGGTGGAGGGTGGGAGATGAAGGGTGAGGGGTGGGGGATAGGGGGCGGGCTGGGCTTGTGTCTTAAAGGGACAGGACAGACCATTACAACCATATTCTATGCCTTTGGTCTGTCACCATCTTAATAACATACCACATTACCATAATTATGAAATTATAGTGAGTGATTGTTTCTGGAATGTTAAGAGACTCTACTTAGAATGTTATTCTTCAAGCTATTCCTAGTTTTTGTTTACATGTACATTTTATTTCTAATTAAAAACAGTGAGGAGTCATTTAAGTCAGTGATAGCATCAAGATTTATCTAAGACTTTTGTAATAAATGTTTCAGTTCAAGTGTAGAAAACCTTTTATTAGGGTTAAAGAATGTCTTCATTGCTATTTCAGCATTCATTGTATGTTTTCCTGTAGACTAACAACTTTAATTTTTAAGCTGATGGTTATAGAAGATACTTGTTAAAAATTTTACAGAGAACCTGTAAGATTATAAAAACATACACATAAAAATACAGTTAAATTGTTTTCTGTTTTTTATAGGACATCTGTGACAACAGTCTTCTCTAATTGGACTTTTTCAAGATTCTCTGAAGGAGCCAATAGGATTTTTTTACATCATGACTTAATCTGACTACAAGAACAAAAAATAAATTTTATTTTTAAGTATAATGAAGGGCTGTGTATGAACACTGACCCCAACTCAATTCTAATGAGCATTTTAGACATGAGTTTACATCGGCAAATGGGTTCGGATAGAGATCTTCAGTCTTCTGCCTCATCTGTGAGCTTACCTTCTGTCAAAAAGGCACCAAAAAAGAGAAGAATTTCAATAGGCTCTCTCTTTCGGAGGAAAAAGGACAACAAACGTAAATCAAGGGAGCTCAATGGCGGAGTGGATGGAATTGCAAGTATTGAAAGTATACATTCTGAGATGTGTACTGATAAGAACTCCATTTTCTCTACAAATACCTCTTCCGACAATGGATTGACTTCTATCAGCAAACAAATCGGAGACTTCATAGAGTGTCCCTTGTGCCTCTTGAGGCATTCTAAAGACAGGTTTCCTGATATAATGACTTGTCACCATAGGTCTTGTGTGGATTGCTTACGGCAGTACCTAAGGATAGAAATCTCGGAAAGTAGAGTGAATATCAGTTGTCCAGAATGCACCGAACGGTTTAATCCCCATGATATTCGGTTGATACTAAGTGATGACGTCTTAATGGAAAAATACGAAGAGTTCATGCTTCGGCGATGGCTTGTTGCAGACCCTGACTGTAGGTGGTGCCCAGCTCCAGACTGCGGGTAAGGGCACATCGCTTGCATTTCTTCATTTGTTATCTCTAGGGATAAAAGAATTTTCTTGTAGTCAAAACAAAACATTTTGGGTATATACCATGCTAAGTATTGAAATTCAGAGATCCTGCCTTGTTTTTATATTGTCTATTCTTCTTACCTGCATTTGTGAAGACAACTGCGAGGAAGATGGTGGGGAGAGGATTACATTATAAGCAGATTGGCATTTCTTCATCCATGAGCATTTTTTATTGGGGATAACAGAATGCTCAATGTTAGGGTTATTTGTTGAAAGGTATTTTATACCACAAATCAATGTGTATGTTAGTGTTCATATGTGAACATTTTCAGGTTTCAAGAATTGCTACACACAGGAATTAAATAATTCATTACCTCAAATTCTAAATGACAAATGTCATTTCCTTAGCATTTAAAATAAAATAATTTTGCATATATATTTAATTATTGTGTAACTGCAGCTTGAATGTTGTACAGTTGTCAGAACTAAGAAAAACCAGATTATTTTCCCTTTAGGTAAGTTATATGCCCTTTATAGTAAAAGCCACAATGGTCGGTTGGTAAGATGACTACTTTGCAAACATGGGGGACCTGAATCTGGATCCCCAGAATCCGTGTAAAAAAGCTAGCCCTGGTGGATATACCTGTAACCTCAGTGCTAGGGTCCAGGCAGAGTTAGGTGGGTTCTGAAGCTCATTGACCAGATTCTCGCTAAATTATGTGGAGAGTGAGTGAAGGACAAGCCTTGCCCACCTCTGGCCTCACATGCATGTGCCTCCTTTATGTTTGTGTGTACGTCTCTACTCATACCACATGAAAACACATAAAAGACTACAAAAAATAGTAAAGTCTATGGATAGTAAAATTTACCATATTATTAGTACCCCATGCATTATATAAATGACTTTATGAAAACCCTGAATCTCTATATTATTTGATTGTAGATCCAGGAAAAACTAGGATATGAGTTTATTAAATTATAGTTTCAGAATTTATTGCCTGAATCAAACTAATCTTTAAAAACTTGTTGAGTAAATTTTTAGATTGCATCTAGTTTATATTCCCTAATTTTTTAAAAATATTTAAAAGTATTTAATGGAAAAATTTAAGTATTTCCCATCTGGGTAAATAAGTGAACACACAACTGTCTACCAAGGTTTACTGTGTGATATAAAGCATTAAAAACTTAGTTACTTAATAAGTCATGAATTCATTAGTTATGTAAGTCTCAGATACAACCTAGTATCAGATTTGAATTTTGCTTCCCAGTACTAAAGAGTTTCTGTCATAACAAAAGCATACATTGAAGATACTATAGACGGGCTCATGGTACAGTGTGTGGTCCAGGGTCTGATCCCCAGCACCGTGTAAGCTGAGTATGTTGGTGCAGGCCTATGATCTTAGCACTTGAGAAGTGTAAGCAGGACAGTCAGAAGTTCAAAATTATCCGCAGCCACATAGTAGGTTCAAAGCCAGCCAGGGCTGCATAAGACCCTGCCTCAAAAATGGAAGTTGGTAGGTGTGGGTGTATGTGTGTAAAGAGAAGTTAACTCTTCAAACTAGGCCAGGGCTAGCTGAGCTTCCAGGTGTAATGGCAGAACCAAACTCTGGGATCTAGGACAAGTTACACTCTGTGTCTAGAAAATAGGATTAACAAGCAGTGCTTTCCAATAGTTTGAGGAAGAAACTGTATCCTATCTAAACCAGCAGCCTGGCTGTGACTGCTCTTGAGCCTGTAGGACCTTGTACAGTGTTGTCACTGGTGCAAGAGTGAAAATCTTTCTCATCAAGTCAGATTTTGAGTTGGACAGAACATTCTGCCTTAACCTTTTAGAATCATTGTATCTAATGCTCTGGTAAAATACTTGAAACACTGAGAACTGATTCCTGCTGTATATAGCATGTGTCCGTCATGGACCCTAGGACACGAGTTACCCAATGAAGAATTGTGGCCAGCATAAACTGAGACAGAAACTCTAAGGCCCCTACTTCCGCGTGATAAATAGCTCTGTATTATCTTGTCAGCTCACATAACACGTTAGACAAAACCAGGGCAGATCACAGAGCTCGTTGTAAAAGTAAAAGGTAAATTAATAAGAAAATATACTTGGATAATTTACTCAGTTGCTACATTATTAAAATCGAATACACTTTACAGTAGAGAGATTAACACCAAGAGAAACAAAATAAATTCTATTGTTAAGAAAAACAGTAATCCTTCCTTAATGTGGCTGTGCAGTAAGCTGTTGATGATGCCTGTCAGTAGTATTAACTACAAAGGACAGAAAACTCGTTAGAGTCCCTTTATTTTTACATTATTGTTTGTGCTGGCTCTCTAGAGATTAAGAGCATAATTTATATGTAGCTGGTAATGTTACAGGTATTATATTGGTATTATATAGAAAACTTTACCTCCTAACATTTAACTTGTTTGTATAGTTTGAGCATCATGTAGATGGATGTCTGGAATAAAATAAGGGTCCTCTGTGGGAGCAGCCAGTGCTCTAACCACTGAACCGGGTCACCATTTTAAAACAAACAAAGCCCAGCTGGCCTTAACCTTAGCCTTTGGATTTCCTCTGGTTTCCCATTTCCTATTCTGCCCCTCCTCTTTCTCTAGCCTCCTTCATTCCTTTAGTAAAAGATAGGATATGGAAGAGGTTTAGAATAAAATGTCTTTTCCTTTTCACTGAATTGTTCTTTATATATAAAAACTTGGCTTTAAATCATGTACTTTAAAGTTGAAAATAAAATGTCAGTTCTTTACCCTGCCTCTGGCACTGCAATGAATTAACTATCCTTTTAAAAATATGTTTTAATAAGTAATATTTTTATATGTATGGATGTTTTGCCTACATGTAAGTCTGTGTATCACATGTGTGCAGTCCCTGTATGTAGTACCCATGGAGGCCAGAAGAGGGCATCAAATCCCCTGTGCCTGGCATTAGACAGTTATGAACCACCATGTAGATTATAGGAATCTAACCCAGTTAGTTCCTCTGTAAGAACAGCAAGTGCTCTTAAATGCTTAGCCATCTCTCCAGTCCTTCATTGGTTACTATGGCATTGTTTTTGTTGTTGTTTTGTTTGAGTCAGGGTCTCACTCTGGCTGTCTTGGAATTTATTCTATAGACCAAGCTGGCCTTGAATTCACAGAGATCCACCTGCATCTGCCTCTGGGTGCTGAGATTAAAGACATGCACCCTCACGCCTGGCTAAAATTTGAAAGTATATAGAATTTTTTTAAGGTATTTATGCTACTTTGATTTATGAACTACCATTTTTCTCTTATTTTCATGTTGGTAAGATTGTGTTAGGGTTTATGATATTTTATTAATACATATCTGAAGTGTTTTCTGAGTAGCATTTTAATTGAATGCTTCTTCAGTTTTTACTGAATTGATGTTCTTGTGTCACATTTTAAGTGGTTTTCTTTTTCTTTCAAGATATGCTGTGATAGCATTTGGATGTGCCAGCTGTCCCAAATTAACCTGTGGGCGAGAAGGCTGTGGGACAGAGTTCTGCTACCACTGTAAGCAGATCTGGCATCCAAACCAGACCTGTGATGCTGCTCGGCAGGAGAGAGCCCAGAGTTTACGCTTACGAACTATACGCTCTTCGTCCATTAGCTACAGCCAGGAGTCTGGAGCAGCAGGTAGTGTGTCTGCTTTTATTTATATGCTGTATGTGTGTGCACGCATGCGTGTGCGCACGGGTGTGTGCAGGTGAGCACATGATTGGACCTTAGAGGATGACGTAGGTATTAGACCTTACCTTTTGCTTGACCGAGACAAGGTATCTTGTTCTTTTCTGGTATGTATGTCAGGCTAACTGGCTTGTGAACTTAGAGGACTTCCTGTCTTTGCCTTCCATCTCAACACAGGAGCACTGGGGTTGCAGATGTGTGCACTCCTGTGCCTGTGTGTTCTGGAAATTCACACTCTTGAAGCAAGTGCTTTCTTCACTGAGCCACCTGCCCAGTCCCTGTCTGATTTTCAAAAAATAGGTTATTTGACACATAGAGATTGGTTGGTGATTTTAACTTGGAGTATTCAGTTACCATTAATTTGTTATTTTATTTGTTTTCACTGTTAAAAAGTGTTTTATGTTTTACATATTTGTGTCCTGGAAACCTTATTCTTGATGTATTTTTGTTTAATAAATACAGGAAGTAGTTTTGAGATTGGAAAGATATTGTTGTCAATGACAACAAAAAAGCTGCCTATTTGTGTACTAGACCATTGGATATACAATACTTGTAAACACATTTGATAAAATAGTAATTTGGAATGGAACCAATGTACAATTATTTCTGTTTGTATAAAGACCACACATTTAAGTATTTTGTGAAACTTAAAACATTTCAGATATATTTAATTTACTACTAAAAACATAAAAATCATACCTTACTTAGGAAGGCATACAGAACTTCAAGGTGTCTGTGGAGGGTAACTAAAAATTAAGATAAACCTCAAAATAAGAAATGTAGATGGACGTCTCCTGACCGCCCAGACCTAAACAATCACACAGAAACAGTATTAATAGCAACACTGTTTGGCTGATAACTCAGTTATATTTCTAGAGAACTCTTAACGTCTTAAGTCAACCCATTCCTATTAGTCTGTGTAATGCCTTGTGGCCGTGGCGTTACCTCATTTTCTACATACTTTGTTTCCTTGGGTGACTGACTGGCATTTGCTTGATTCTGCCTACTCTCTCTGTATATCTCTGTTCAGATTTCCTGCCTGGCTTTACTCTGCTAAGTCATTGGCCAAAACAACTTTGTTTATCAACCAATAAAAAAGCACTACAGATACAGAAGGACATCCCACATCAAAAAAAAAAAAAGTTTAATTTTTTAAAAAAATCTTAGCGTTCTTAATGTTCTTTGACTAGTCAAAAAAAAATCACTATTCTCTGTTAACAGAATGTTCTTAGTTCATTGGAATTTTAATTACTAGAAAACATTCTGTCTTGATAATTACAATGGGAAAATTTCAAAAGTATAGAAATTTGCATTTAATAAAAAGTGAGATTGTCATGTTCTTTATCCTGCTTGAGAAAAAGTCTTTTAAGCTTTAATGTGGATTTAATATTTTATGTAATACACTTGGGTTTCATTCCTATTTGCTTACTGATTTGTTTCTATTTCCTCTCCTAAAGATTTAGTGTATAACACAGAGATTTTAGCAATAATTATAATAATTGTAGCTATGGATCGAGAAGGATTTTAGTGAGGCCCTGTTCCTGGAGAGTTGGCAGTAGCCATTGGATGTTGCCTTGAAGAGTGGGGGAGGTATCTTTTGGTCATAGGACACACAGGCATGTAGAGAGATAGAATAGGCTCTGGACCAGATTTGGAGTGCAGAGTCAGGACTGAATTTAAGGTCCAGATTCTCTTCTCTGTGACCTGAGCAAGGTTTCTCTCATCTTAAAGATGAAGCCACTGCAGTGCTTATGCCTGTAGGGCTGCGGTCGGTCTGCCTCATACATGTTCTCATGGGAACACCGCAGACATCTGCTAGGAACATTTCTAAATGAGCGTTACAACTTAGTTATCTAAACAAATACTGGCCTTCCTCCAAGTAGTCACCGTGGGAGAGTATATGTAGTCATGTTTTACTGGACTGCAAAGGTTGTATCAGTTTGACTTCAGTTTGGTTCATTCAGGGTAAATAAAACTAATGACACCATGCCATGTAGATGGGGATCTGGGCTCAGGCAAGTGTGCAGCTCTGATGTGACATGGCGCTGTTATCTAGGTCATGTTCTAGAGCTATGCAGTCGAGGTGCCACCACTCTCAAAAAATCTAAAAAGCATTTCATAATGTTTTACTAAGTTTACCATTTTGTGTTTGCTGCTTCTCGAGCAGATAGGATTGGTATTTCTTTTTGATATACATGTTGTGTTAGGTATAAAAGCTAGCTTTTGTTCTTGTCTGTCCTATGCTTAAAATTTGTAATGCAAATGCTATATTCTTTGGGTTATTTAAATCATAATTTATAAATACTTTTACTTTTTGTATTCTAAAAATAATCCTTCATCATGTTTGTGATTGCTTAGAGCTATTGGTTTGCTCAAAATAGCTTGAATTATTAAAACACTTAAAGTGAACCTTACTAATTCGTAAGTTATAAATAGCTTTACTTTTCAAAAAACACCAAGGAAACTTGAATTTATTGATAAAGCAGTTAAAAACTGAGCATAAAACTTTCAAGAAGGAAAAGAGAATATTAACTTAATAAATAATAATAACATAGAACAAATACTTAAACTCAGTGGTCAGAATTGTAAATACATTTTCTTTTTTTTTTTTTTTCGAGACAGGGTTTCTCTGTGGTTTTGGAGCCTGTCCTGGAACTAGCTCTTGTAGACCAGGCTGGTCTCGAACTCAGAGATCCGCCTGCCTCTGCCTTCCAAGTGCTGGGATTAAAGGCGTGCACCACCATCGCCTGGCTGTAAATACATTTTCTAAACTGCATATAGATAGAGGATATAACTGGCTAATGGTGACCATTATTTAAAAAAGAGTTATATCCTCTTTAAATAATGCTGACCTGACATCTTGGAGGACCATTATTTAAAGAGGATATAACTGACTAATGGTGGCCTGTATTTAAAGAACAGCTATAATTCAGAATGGTGGTACAACTCATCCTTTGTTGATACCTAAGGTTATCTACCATGACATTCATTCTAATCTGTCCTTGTGGGGCATTTTGTAATGCATTAGTATACATACATTAGTATACAGTTGTCCCAGCAACACTTGAATAAATGAACAGCAAATACAGAGAATGCTTACTAGCAGTCATGAGGATAAGGTATTCTGAAGCTGTTCTCAGTTGATGTTATTATCACAGAAAAGGGGTGTTTCTGTACAGGGCCTTAGGTGAACAGGAAGTAACCACTAGAGGGCAGCATACAGGAGTCTGAACTCCTGTCATTCTTGGTTTTTATTGCTTTGCTACCATGTTTGAAAATGGTTACAACCTGAAAATTTACTACGAAGTATATTTCCTTAGAAGGAAAGAAAAGAAACGCTTTCTGTACTAAAAACAGCAGGCTAAAATTGCCACTTAATGGATGTAATTTCACATATTTGCTTGGGCAGTGTTAAAGCTGCCAATCTGGAAACTATGCTTACACATTTTATATTTTCTTGTCTGTGTTCCCACAGCTGATGATATAAAGCCGTGCCCACGATGTGCTGCTTACATAATAAAGATGAATGATGGGAGTTGCAATCATATGACATGTGCTGTCTGTGGCTGTGAGTTTTGTTGGTTGTGTATGAAAGAAATCTCTGATTTACATTATCTAAGGTAAGCTTACGGAAAGAACTATATATGTATGAATAGTCTTTACATTGTGTATCAAAGTTTTTGTTTTGGAAACAGCATGTCTTAGTTAGGTTCTTGTTGCTATAAAAAGACCCCATGACCACTACAACTCTATAAAGAAAGAATTTAATTGGGGTGGCTCTCTTACAGTTTCAGAGGTTCAGTCCATTATCATGGTGGGGAGCATGGTGGCGTGCAGACAGATGTGGTGCTGGAGCTGAGACTGTTACATCTTGGAGGCAACAGGAAGTTGACTGACTGTCACACTGAGGGAAGCTTGAGAAAAGATCTCAAAGCCCGCCCCCACAGTGACACACTTCCTCCAACAAGGCCACACCTCCTAGTAGTGCCTCTTCCTTTGGGGACCATTTCCTTTCAACCCACCACGCTGTATTAATCTTAAGTATTTTTAGTCCTGAGATTTATAAGCTACTTAAAGAAATGGATTGTATTCCTCTTTACATAAGCTTAAAAGCTACCAAGCTTTACTTAAATAACTTAGAATTACCGAGGCCAAGGTAGGAGACAGAGGAGGTTCCTTTGCTCTTACACTGCTGTTGAGCATCAGTGCCGACATCTGCTGCTGTATGCAGCTAATCCAGCTCTTCATTCTCATAAATAAATTTTCTCATTTAGGCCCCAGTGTGAATTTAGGATGTAATTATATAATTGTGTGCCTAAAATAGGAGATAGAATAAATATATTTTATTTTAAATCAGTATAATATTCAGAAATGGAGGTTCTGAAGATTATGGAGAACTATGGATAAATTTTACATCATAATTAACAATATCCTGTTTATGTAATTTAAAGTGGATCTTTCTTTAATCGTTTGGCTTTTAAATGACCCCAAAATACAAAAAGGAGAGGGGTAGTTAAGTATGAGAGACAGTCCCTTCTATAATTGTGGCTTAGATATGTTGTAGTTATTTGTTTCCCAACAGTTATTATATAATTTTCCTCTCAGTCCATCAGGTTGTACTTTTTGGGGGAAGAAACCCTGGAGCCGAAAGAAGAAAATCCTGTGGCAGCTGGGAACCCTTGTGGGCGCTCCTGTTGGGATTGCTCTGATAGCTGGCATCGCCATCCCCGCCATGATCATCGGCATTCCCGTGTATGTGGGCCGCAAGGTAAACGCTTTCTTCTTGATTGTTGGTGTGTTTTCTTGGATGTGAAATGTCTTTGCTTTATTTTTTAACATAGAAGTTGGTTTTAGTTTCTTCATTATAAAAGTTTTGGACTGGGAATGTAATTCCGTTGGTATAATGTTTTTCATGGACGAAGTCCTTGATTTGACTACATAAACTACATAAATTATAATCCCAACACTCAGGAAGTAGTGACAGAAAGATTAGAAGTTCAAAGTCATCTTCGGGATACAGCAAGTTTGAAGCCATCCCACGTGTCTCACCAATAAAAAGTAAACTAACAAAAGTCTCGATTTCCCACAGTAACCTCCCAGTATTTGGCAGGCTAATATGTGTGCATAAAAAGCAGCCTGCCTTTAAAATTGTTCAGTCTGCACTGCAGATCCAATGCCTGGTGTAATTTCTGAAAGATGATTGACATTGTTCTTTTTTATATCCTTTTAAAGTTATTCTGTGAGATCTTCAAGATAGAAATTTATGGCTAAATAATGCGTATCCTCAAGGAAAGAATAATTAACCAGTTCTTTAGTTCTTTACTCTTGAGTTCAAAGCTTTCCACCTCCACTGTATTGCTGCTGTTTATAAATACAGTTGACAAGTTGTGACAGTCTGTTGTGGAATCTAAACTTTTCTGTATGCCATCAGCTAAGCAAGTAACTTTGGAGAGTTAACGGGATAATTTATGAAGTACAAAGAAGCCAGTTGCCATCTAAAATTAATTGAATGTCAAGAAATTATGTGATCAGAACAAAGAGAACAGCTTTTCGTAGGGCAGTTAGTAGTGGAAAAGCCCAGAATTTACCGCAGGTGATTTATAAACCTGCATCTGTCTCTTTTGGGGAAGCAGGGATGTCTCACTGTGTAGTCCTGGTTAGCCAGGCACTCATAGAGATTCAATTGCTTCTGCCTCCCAAGGAAAGGCGTGTCTCACACCAGCCGTTGATTGGTCCTCATGTAGCACCCTGGGTGTGTCAGCCTCTAATCTTTGTGGTGAAATAATGAGATTTGTGTTACTTGCTTTAAATGAACATATGAGTAGAGGTCTGGACAGCTCACTGGAATTGGTTTTCTGACTCCACTGTGTTGTTTCAGGGTCACACTCAGGTTTGGCAGCAAATAGCAAATACTGTTACCCTCTAAACCTGCCAGCCTAATACTGTGGTTTAGAAAAGGGACTTGGGTCCAGGTGAACGAATTTTTTATATGAAGTTGCTCATAGATTTGGTTTAGCCAGTTGGGCGGGCACCGAGTCCTGGAGAAAGCCCATTGCCAGATGGCCAGTGTTTAGACAACACTGAGGCTGTGTGTCCTTTAATCCTGTTTCTGAGCTGTGCTACTAAACTCAGGGTAAGAATGAGTCTCTTCATAGACAACTGCGTGTTTTTCATTGACCTGTTTGCCTGCACAGATGCCTGTGTACCTGGTGCTTGCAGAGGCCAGATGTCATCAGGTCACCTAGAACAGTGGTTCTCAATCTGGGTCGTGGCATAACCGAACAACCCTTTCACAAGGGTCACCTAAGACCATTGGAAAACAGATATTTACATTGCAGTTCATAACCATATCGAAATTACAGTTATGAAGTAACAACAAAAATAATGTTTTAGTTGGGGTGACCCCAGCATGAGGACTGTTTTAAAAGGTTATAGCATTAGGAAGGTGAAAACCCTGCCCTGGAAGTAGAGTTGCAGACAGCTGTGAGGTGCTTCAGGTGCAGGTCATCAATGCAGTCCTTTGTAAGAACAGGCACATGCACTGTTAACTGTGGAGCCGGCCCTGAGAACAATCTGAAAGACAGCAGAAATAAAGACAGCATGGATCTTTTGGGTACTCTACATGAAAAATTATTAAAATCAGTTTCTGTCCTGGTTAATTTTTTGTCAACTTAACACAAGCTAGAGTCATTTGAGAAGAAGGAGCCTTAACAGAGAGAATGCCCACACGAAGTCTGGTATGGTGGTATGCACACTAGACTACCCATGGGCATGCAGTGGGCGAGTCAGTCTAGTGTGGACTCGCTTAGTCTGTCTGTCTGTCTGTCTGTCTGTCTGTCTGTCTCTCTCTCTCTCTCTCTCTCTCTCTCTCTCTCTTTCTCTCTCTCCTTTCTTTTTGATTTTTCCAGGCAAATTTTCTCTGCCAGTCCTGGAACTTACTTTGTAGACCAGACTGGCCTCAAAACTCTGCCTGCCTCTGCCTCCTTTAATGCTGGGAGTAAAGGTGTGCGCACCACCACATCAGGCTTAGTGTGGACATTTCCATATAGAGTACCAAAGATTTTTTTATTGAAAGCAAAACTACTTGCTCAGGTCCTTAGGAGGGAAAGACACAGAGTGCATACTGAGAATGTGTTTATAGACTGACAGGCAGTGTGTAACCAAGGTCTCTAGAAGCTAAAGCACAGGCTAGCCAGTCTGCAGTGCAGGACCTTTGTTGTTCATACATGCACCCAAAGGGAAAGTTGATGGATTAGTTTCTCTCTTTAATTTTCTGTGATGTTTGGGTTCCACATCAGCTCAGGAAAACCTAAGAAGTCAATAAAGTACCTGAAAACTAAGCTTTTAGTTAGAGCAAACATTGCAAGAATAACAAACTAGGTATGCCTTTAACCTCCACATTTAAGAGGTAGAGACACAAGGATCAGAAGATCATCCTTGCCTACATGGGGAGTTGAGAAGAGCCTGAGCTACATGAAGCCAGTTCTTAAGAAACTGAGGGTTTGCGGTCTCAAGGGGGTGGGGGAGTTGGTTTAGTGATTAAGAGCACCTACTGCTCTTCTAGAAGAACTTCCTACCAACAAACAGCCCACAACTGTTTGTAATTCTAATCCCATGTAATCTGATGCCCTCTTCTGGCCTCCATGGCCACAGGGCACACACATGGGACACATAGGTAATATATGTACACCCATACACATATAATAGTTTTTTTTAAAAAATGAAAGAAACTGGAAGGAAAATAATTAGCAAACAGAAACAGTTAAGTTGAACCAAAACTATTAGGATGATGTGGTCACTATTAGTCCATACCAGTGGGTAAGGATGCCAGAATTGATAGGCTTTTGGTGTATATCTGTAATCTCAGTACTTTGGGAACCAGCCTAGTGTGTGTGTGTGTGTGTGTGTGTGTGTGTGTGTGTGTGTGTATCAAGAAGGTCCTGTCTAAAAAAAAAAAAGAAAGAAAGAAAGGTGGTGGGGGTGGGAGCAAGAATTCCTTTCTCTTAGCAGCCTGTCCTCACAGATCTACCCTGTGTATGTATAGGCTTGGCTTTGCTCTGCTTAGAACTGTGTCCAGGAGTGACTGGGGAAAAGAACATAGAAAGGACCTAGCATTCTATTTAGAGACTACCTGTGGTCTGGAGGCTGTTCCCAGGGTGTCTTGAAACAGATGGGGGTGCCCTTCTTTAGTTTGACCTTTGCAGGCCACAAGAACAGAACTGCCCAGCTATTTCCCAGTTTCATTTAATAATTCATAAGCTATTTTTATGGCAATAATTGTGTTATTGATATGGATTGTACAATGATGCTAAATAGATTTAACTCCTGGTAACCATTATTTTTCTTTGTCTTTACCTGTTTAAACTGTAAATAAGTAGATAGAAAATTAACAGATGACTCAAAAATCCTATCATAAAAAGGTATCTGGAAAAAAAGTTGTGATATTTGTTTCATACAGTGCCTTTTTAGCTCAACTTTTAGGAGTGAAAAAGATTGTGGGACCCTCTGCTGGGGCTGATTTGAGGGAGTCTTGTTTAGAAAGAAACCTGTGGACTCTAGTACTGTTTTTATGCCATGGCATCTCGTGGTGTGGGTCAGCTTTGAACTAGCCGTGTACGCAAGGATGGCTTTGAACTTACGGCACGAACTAAATCTCCTGAGCTACTGCCACCTTTTGTAAGCAGTTCCTTAATGAGCAGTTTGTGACACTGTGGTTACCTTGAATTAGGGCATTTGACTGAAATTGTGTGAGAAATTACTTCAGCTTTCTTGTACATGTAGGACTATTTTATCTAAACTAAATATATAAAGTTTTCTCCTCTAAATTCCCATTCCCTTTTAAATTTAAGATTCATAATCGCTATGAAGGCAAAGATGTTTCAAAACACAAGCGGAACCTGGCCATAGCAGGTGGTGTGACACTCTCTGTCATTGTGTCTCCGGTGGTGGCCGCGGTGACTGTAGGTAAGAGCATGCTTTAGAACTTCCCTTGGAATACCTTAGGAATTTGACAGAAGAGAGATTTCTGACTATTAGGTTGCTAAGAGGATCACTTTTAAGATGAGGGGTAGTTTAAGTAGAACCTCCAGGAGATTTCTCAGGCAACTTCATTAAAAGTTCTGTAGACTGAAGAACCTAGTTTAGGGTGGGGGCATGTCTCAGACCTACATATAAGGCTTGTGTTCATCCCCAAAGAACCTGTTGTCAGGATAGATGATGAGCAGCCCTTCCCTTGAGTCAGAGGTTTGCGCTTAAGAAGCGCACAGATTCTGTCTTTCCCTCCATTCCCTGAGGCTACCTGGGAATCATGCTTTTGCTTGTGTTCCAGCCAAATCCTTAGCCCCTGTGCACCTTCTGAAAAGACCTACACCTCATAGCTCTGTGATTTAGTTTCTGGTTTCTGATATGTAATTTAATTCCCTTTTAGGCATTGGCGTTCCCATTATGTTAGCTTATGTGTATGGTGTTGTTCCAATTTCCCTCTGCCGAAGTGGGGGTTGTGGAGTTTCAGCTGGCAATGGGAAAGGAGTCAGAATTGAGTTTGATGACGAAAATGACATAAATGTTGGTGGACCTAACACAGCTATAGGTAAGTCCTTTAAACAGAAAAAGAAAGGTGTTTATTTCCATTGTCTTTCTTTTGTGAGACCTCATTGTTCTCCCTCTTCCTCTGAGCCAGGGTCTCACTGTATAGCCTTGGCTGGCCTGAGCTTTGGTGTATAGACAAGACTCTCTGCCTCAGGTGTGCTGGGGTTAGAGCTGTAGTTTTCATCCAGAAGCAGAGCTGGGAAAGGAGCTGTGGAGAGCAGAAGCGTGCGTGAGAGGATGGCCTGGTTCTGATGCTGGTGTCTGGCTGCTCTGAGAGCCTTTATGAAGTAGTATGGGAGGGATGGAAAGAGGAGTGCAGTTAAAGAACTGCATGCAGATGACCTTCTGTGTCGTTTTTCACTGCCTTTGAGTCTCATCATAAGAGGCCTTCCCCGGTCACGTGATGACAACGGTGCCAGGGAGACGGGCGGGCACTGTGGGAACTCCCCACCCCTGCCTCTGCTGTGTTTCCCATGGATTTTGTCACAGGGTTGGAACATGTAATAGAAGCTCAGATGTTGGCATAAATGTTTCTCATTCCTAAGATTGTGAATAGTACTGTAAAATTAGAATAGGCTCCTGACACAATTAGATCTAGTATATCTAGAGGTCAGCTTCTGTCCCAATCTTACTGATCTAGAAAGCAAGATCTCTCGCTGGAACCTAGTGCTGGCAAGGGAGGCCTTTTAAATCATTGGTTTATTTAAAACTCCTAAATCTGCTGGGCTGTGAACACCTTTAATTCCAGAGGCAGGCAGATCTCTGTGAGCTTGAGGCCAGCCTGGTCTACAGAGCAAGTTCCAGGAGAGGCTTCAAAGTTACAGAGAAACCCTGTCTCGGGGGTGGCAGCGGGGGAGGGGGAGGTGCAAATAAATAAAATTCCTAAATCTTTTGGATTTATAACAATAAATAGTGACCATCTTAAATTTAGGACCAGTCTCAGATTGAGCTGTTCACCTGAAATGGCTCTCTTCATGCTTAACCACGAGTGTGATCTGATGAAACCCTTTCTTAAATGCCGTGGGAGTGTAAGGCAGGAAAATGAATTATCATTCTTTGTTTCTGGACTTATTTTATATTTAGATACAACATCAGTGGCAGAAGCAAGGCACAACCCTAGCATAGGCGAGGGAAGTGTGGGTGGTCTGACCTGCAGTTTGAGCGCGAGCGGCAGCCACATGGACCGAATAGGTGCCATCCGGGACAACCTGAGCGAGACCGCCAGCACCATGGCCCTGGCAGGAGCCAGCATCACCGGGAGTCTGTCGGGAAGTGCCATGGTAAATTGCTTCAACAGGTGAGAAAGAGCTGCTTTTTGGTAACTACAGACATTAGTTAGATGAACAGCCTGAATACAAAGCACAATAATGACTCTAAGGCCAAAGAGGTGGTGTTTGGTTCTAATGCTGGAGTCGAAGCTTCAGTCCTGAGACAGAACATTGCACCTGGTGACGTTGCTCTGGTAGATGGCTGCTGGAGCTGCTTTTGTGCACACCCAAGTGAAGGCCATGCTTAGCCTAGACCTTGCTTCTGGGCGACAGCTGGAGGCTTGGGGAATGGGTGGAGTCAGGATACCCCAGGACTGGAAAAAACTGCTGCATCCTGAAATGATAATGGTCATCTCTTACGAAGTCTTTTACTAATGCATATGGAGATAGGGAGAAGTTAACACTTACCTTACCATGGTTTGTTTTCCTTCTTCACTATTCTATGTGGAAGGAGGTAGAGAAATTAAAGTTGTGTTTATTTTAGGTTGTTAACAGTTAGGCAGAAACTAAGTTGTAGTGATATATATTATTACCTCTTATGTGTGCTGAAGTTTTTATTAGAGCCTTTCTTAGTATAGGGTTGTCTTTTCATTATTATTTGAGATAGAGTGTGATTTGTACTTGGTGTGATCTGATACCCTTTCTGAAATCCTGTAGGAGTTTATGGCAGAAAGTTATCACTTTTCATCGTTTAAATTTTTAAAAATTTTATCTTTATTGCATGCACATCAGTATTTTTTACCACCCATATGCACTTGTATCTTGTGAGAACATTGCCTGTAGCGGCCAGAAGAGGGCATCAGATCCCCTGGAACTGGAGTCACAGGTTGTGAGTGCTGGGAAGTGAGCCCTGTCCTCTGGAAGAGCAGCTGATGCTCTTAACCATGGAGCCCTCTCTCCAGCCCCATTACTTGAATTGTTTTGCATCTAGATACACCAGTAGCAGAAGCCAGGCACAACGAGAGGGAAACGTTGGTGGTCTGACTGCAGTGGAGTGTAAGCTGAAGCTCTGTGTAGACTGGCTAGCCTGGAACTCACCAGATAGGCCAGGCTAGCCTCAAACTCATAGTGACCAGCCTGCCCATCTCCTAAAGGCTGAGATTAAAGGCGTTTCCCCTACATCCACTTAAAAGAGGGCTTTTTTTATTAATTGATCTGTTATGTTTATTGATTAATATATTCTGACTTTGTATTTTGTACTGAAACATGACAAAGGGCTGCATCCTAGTGAAAATATAGTGGAGATCTTTAAATTCAAATGATTTGTCTTGTTTTTCCTTTTGGTACTATTCTCTTAGTTTCTCTTGGGTGTTGTTCAGTACACCACAGTATAATCTGAATAATCAAATAAGTGGGGACTGAAAAACTACGGTGTCTAAAATAAATTTTCATATTTGAAGTTTTTAAATGAATTATTTAAAGATACATATTATGATTGCTGAACTATAAATGATTGTGGGTTTATGTGTTACCCTCCTCTTTAAGGTTGGAAGTACAAGCAGATGTACAGAAAGAACGGTACAGTCTAAGTGGAGAATCCGGCACAGTGAGCTTGGGAACAGTTAGTGATAATGCCAGCACCAAAGCAATGGCAGGATCCATTCTAAATTCCTACATCCCTCTGGACAGGTAAGAAAGAATGTTCCTATAAGATTGGAAGTGCACTTAAAAGTATTATCCCTATCATTAGGCACAGTCTCTAAGAAAACAGTGCGATGTTGAAAGGAGGTGAATCTATTTAGGTAGAGAGGCCTCTGTGGTTCCCACGAGTGGGGAGGGGGAAAATGGGAGCTGACTTCTAACTCTAGTGTAGGGTTTGGGTTGTGCCCAGGACAGAAAAGCAGTAAATGTTACTATTTTAAAACTTGAAGCACTCAGAGGCTACAGCGAAGGCCCAGCAGTTGGGTGCTTGCTCCTTGTCTAGCCAGCCTGGGTTTAGTTCTGTGCTCACGTTGGGTGGCTCACGCCCACTTTGACCTGTGCTGTCACCTGCTCCTGCAGACGCGTAGGGACAAACACACATAAAGTAGACAGTTTATAGTGGTGTACACCTTTAATCCCAGCACTCTGGAGGCAGAGGCAAATAGACCTCTAAGTTCAAGGCCAGCCTCGTCTACTTAGTGAGCTCTAGGTCAGCCAGGATATATATGCACATAAAAACAAACAACCTTCCCCCCCCCCCCCCCAAAAAAAAAAAAATAACAAAGACAGTCTTTAGTCTTTTCTGTTTTGAGACAAGGTTTCACTCTGTAGCCCTGGCTGTCCTGGCCTTGAGCTCACAGAGATTCACCTACTTCTGCCCACTGAGTGCTAGGATTAAAGGTGTGTACCATTGGCATCTGGCTAAAGACAGTCCTCTTCTATGTAGCCTGCACTCACATGTCCAGCAAGCTTCTGTATTGAGGCTTTGGTGTTTTTCCCTTTGCTCTCGTTCCAGAGAAGGAAACAGCATGGAAGTGCAAGTGGATATTGAGTCCAAGCCATTCAAGTTCCGGCACAGCAGTGGGAGCAGCAGTGTGGAAGATGGCAGTGCAGCCCGTAGCCACACGGGCGGGTCATCCAGTGGATTGCCTGAAGGTAAATCTGGTGCCACCAAGTGGTCCAAAGAAGCTTCAACAGGAAAAAAATCAAAAGGTGGTAAATTGAGGAAAAAGGGCAACGTGAAGATAAATGAGACCAGAGAAGACATGGATGCCCAGTTGTTGGAACAGCAAAGCACAAACTCGAGTGAGTTTGAGGCCCCGTCTCTCAGTGACAGCATGCCATCTGTAGCGGATTCCCACTCGAGTCACTTCTCCGAATTCAGCTGCTCAGACTTAGAAAGCATGAGAACATCGTGTAGCCATGGTTCCAGCGACTGTCACGCCCGCTTTGTGACTGTGAGCACCCTTCCCGAGGTAGAGAATGACCGTCTGGAGAACTCACCACACCAGTGCGGCAATTCTCTGCTCTCCAAGACTGCTTCCTGCTCAGACGTTCCACAGCCGAATCACGCCGCAGAGGAGCACGGCCCCAACAAAAGCGCGCTGAAGCCTAGTGGTGATTTGTGCTTTGGTGATGGACTGAAAGAGACAAATAACAACCACCCACATCAGACAGTGGACTTGAAGGTAGCTATTCAGACTGAGATTTAGGTCCAGAATGCTGCAGAGTAATAACCACTGAACAGCCTTGTTTGGAGCTGGTTGAGCCATGCGTGACTGTTAGGTTTAAGTTACCAGCAAAAGCCAGGTTTCATAATCATGATGCAAATACATTTTGTATGTTTAGCAAAGCATTGTGTTCCATGTGGATGTTAATTACCAAATTATGAAATGAAGGCTTTAAAAGTGCATTATTATGAGAATAACTTAAGAAAAAAGCATATTTTGTGTTCTTGTCACAAAACAATGCTTGATGCACATACCTGTGTATTTAGATAGAAATTTGGCTTAATTTATAATCATACGATACTAATGCTGTTCTGCATTGTTAAGAAGAATCGAGGCTTGGGGATAGTGGTTAGTGACATGTTATTGAAACCACTAAGGGATGGTGTGAAAGGACCTGGCTGATTACTACTCAGTATGTGATCCTCTTTGTGACGTCTCTCTTCATAACTGAGCTTAAATTTCATTTCTTTCTTCACATGCAATGTGGATACAGAGCTTAATGCAGCCCACTGGTGACCATTTGGATACTTAGACACTTGAGCACAACTTGAAGTAGAAATACCTGGTACTGTTGCGTATCTCACGCATTGTGGATGCCGTTTTAGAAGAAAAAGATGAGCGTAGGTAACGAAGTGTACTGACAGAGAGCTGCAAATGATCCCATTAGGACACAAGCATCACAAAAGTCACCTGCTCTAAGGGAGGTCAGTGCCCTTTGATTCTTGGTGCCTTTGGGAGAGACCGGGTTTTAAGAGCCTGGTTAGTGGAGGATTTGCTATATCATTTCCCATAACATCTCCTCTAGTCACCTCAGATCTAGAGAAAAATACAGGAAATAGATAAACATGAATGTGATTATTAACTTTGCTGAAAAAGTATTTGCCTACCAAAGACACACTCAGGCTTTAGTAAGTATAACATTACATAACCTCAGTTTTTAACATGTATATCTTTCCCAACCATGAACTCAAAGCAATGCAGAGCTTGTACCAAGCTTATACAAAAGGTCTGTGGCTTTGTTTCCTTTGCTTTTGTTGATGGAGGATGTTCAGCTGACACAAGCAGAAGCTGGCCAGAGTACTTCCCATGGAACTTTCCTAGCAGACTGGCCCACAGCAGTCGAGACTCCACTGTAGGTGTTTCTTTTAAGTATTACCATTATGGTGCTACTGAGCATTTTCTTCTGATAAGGAAAATGCCCCGGGCTGCAGTCTTTCACCGTCCTTTTCCGCACTGCGTCCATTCATGTGCTTATATAACACTAGTGCCAGTTATTTTATTTGATAATGCTTAATATGGTATTTGTACATTTGTTTGCATTCCAGTTTTGTTCAATGAGTGTGTAAACAGCATACGTGAAATAAATGTAAATACTAATGAATTTGGTGTGTGCACAGAAATTTTTATAAGAACAGATATTCATTTGCTGTATTACAGGGAGTTCTCAGAGGGGCAGACTGATAGAATAAGTCTATATGTACGTAGAAAGGAGAGTTATTTGTGGTTCAGCTAATGCAACAATGGCTATCTACCAGCAGAAAGTCCAAGAACCCAGTAGCTGTTCAGTCCATGAGGCTACTGTCTCAGCTGGTCTTTAGTATACACCAGCATCCCAAGGAAGTAGGCTTTAATGCCAATAAAGGAATGTCCTTTATGTAGGCTGCCAGCAGAGGATGTGGCCCTGGTTAAAGGTGGATCTTTGTACCTTAGAAGATCCAGATTAAAAGTGGGTCTTCCCATTTCAAATAATTTACTTAGGAATAACCCCTCACTATACAAGGAACATACCAAAACATAATAAAGGCAATATACATCAAGCCAACAGCCAACATCAAACTAAATGGAGAGAAACTCTCAGCGATCCCACCGAAATCAGGAGCAAGACAAGACTGTCCACTCTCTCCATATCTATTCAATATAGTTCTTGAGGTCCTAGCCAGGGCAATAAGACACCAAAAGGAGATCAAATGGAGTAACTCTAGCCAAACAAGTGGAAAACTCTAGCCAAACAAGTGGAAAACTTGTATGACAAGAACTTTAAATCTTTGAAGAAAGAAATTGAAGAAGACACCAGAAAGTGGAAAGATCTCCCATGCTCTTGGGTAGGTAGAATTAACGTAGTAAAAATGGCAATCTTACCAAAAGCAATCTACAGGTTCAATGCATTGCCCAGCAAAATTCTTCACAGACCTTGAAAGAACAGTACTGAACTTCAAAGCAAAAGACCCAGGCTAGCCAAAACAATATTGTACAATAAAAGAACTGGAAGCATCACAATCCCTGACTTCAAATTCTACTACAGAGCTACAGTACTGAAAACAGCCTGATATTGGCATAAGAACAGACAGGAGGACCTATGGAACCAAATAGAAGACCCAGATATTAACCCACACACCTTTGAACACCTGATTTTTGACAAAGAAGCAAAAAATATCAAAAAAAAGCATATTAAATGATGCTGGCATAACTGGATATCAACATGTAAAAGTGAAAATAGACCCATATCTATCACCATGCACAAAACGCAAGTCCAGATGGATGAAAGACCTCAACATAAAGCCAGTCACACTGAACCTTATAGAAAAGGAAGTGGGAAGTACACTTGAACATCCTGAAACTGAAAAGCTTCTGTAAAGCAAAGGACCTGGTCAACAAGACAAAATGACAACCTACAGAATGGGAAAAGATCTTCACTAACCCCACATCAGACAGAAGTCTGATCTCCAAAATATACAAAGAACTCAAGAAATTGGTCATCAAAAGAACAAATAATTCAATAAAAAATAGAGTACAGACCTAAACAGATAACTTTCAACAGATGAACCTAAAATGGCTGAGAGACACCATTAACATCCTTAGTCATCAGAGAAATGCAAATCAAAACAACTCTGAGATTCCATCTTACACCTGTAAGAATGGCCAAGATCAAAAACACTGATGACAACTTATGCTGGAGAGGTTGTGGGGAAAAGGGAACACTCCTGCATTGCTGGTGGGAATGCAAGCTGGCACAACCCCTTTGGATGTCAGTGTGGTGATTTCTCAGAAAATTAGGAAACAACCTTCCTCAAGACCCAGCAATACCACTTTTGGGTATATATCCAAAGGATGCTCAATTGTGCCACAAGGACATGGGCTCAACTATGTTCATAGCAGCATTGTTTGTCATAGCCAGAACCTGAAAACAACCTAAATGCCCCTCGACCAAAGAATGGATAAGGAAAATGCGGTACATTTACACAATGGAGTACTACACAGCAGGAAAAAAAAATCCGACATCTTGAAATTTGCAGGCAAATGGATGGAGCTAGAAAACATTTTGAGTGAGGTAACCCAGACCCAGAAAGACAATTATCTTATGTACTCACTCATAAGTGGTTTTTAAACATAAAAGAAAACCAGCTCACAAACCACAATCCCTGAGAACTTAGACAACATTGAGGACCCTAGGAGAGACTTACATGGATCTAATCTACATGGGAATAGAAAAAGACAAGATCTCCTGAGTAAATTGGGAGTCTGGGGACCTTGGGAGGAAGGTTGAAAGGGAGGGGAGCAGAGAAAAATGTAGAACTCAATAAAAATCAATAATAATAATAATAATGAAAAGAAGTGTACTCACCCGCTTGGGTTTTAATTCCAGATGTAGTCAAGTTCACAACCAAGAATAGCCATCCCATTTGCTGTACAGCAGAAGTCATCAATGTTACAAGCCATTGAGACGACTCTGGTCTCAACAGAGTCCTATTTGCCAAACTTGTCAACCAACAGCATTAGGAACCAACCTTTCTTTCTGTATCAGATTCCCACTTTTACCCAAGTGAACTGAGGCCAGGTGTGGTGGTGTCGAGGAGACAGAAGCAGGAAGATCTCTAAGTTCAAGTCCAGCCTTGAACAGAGCAAGCTCTAGCCTCGCCAGTTACTCAGTGAGACCCTGTTTGGGGAAATAGAGAAAGCGGTGAGTTGAAGCTGAGGGTGCAGCTCAGCTGTAGAACACTGGACCTGATCTCTGACCCTACCTTCACCCCGCCCCAAGCAAGGATTTTTTGAGTTTTACCTGAGTTGTAAAATAGATTGTCACTGTAAATTCCAGTAGTAGGACATGAACCAGAGCTTTTAAATTCTCACAGCCATGGAGTGTTTTAGAACCTTTAGCCTAATCTCTGTGCATATGTTGACATTTCTGCAGAAGTCTAAAAGTTGATGAATGGTAAAGCTAGCTATTTTACAAGGAATATAGCAAAAATGGTGTCATATGAGATGGCAGTGCATCCCATGTGTCTTGTCCCTCCTCTGGGACAACTTGTCTTGTTGCCGGGACAAACTGCCTGACAAGCAATTTAAGGCAGTTCCAAAATGTGCTTAACCAATAGTTCAGGCTTGTTACTAGCTAACTCTTACACCGAAATTAACCCATTTCTATTTATTGCCACATGGCTTGTGTCTTTACCTGTCCTCTAGCATGTCTTGCTTCCCGGGAGGCTGGCTGGTGTCTTACCTCACTCCAAGAATGGGTTAGAATTTCTCCTCTTCAGAGATGGCTCAACAGTAGGAGCTTCTCTGCTCTGATCCAGCATCTTGGGCCAGACCTGCATACAGTGGCTCCTGAGAGCTGTCACAGGACTGCGTCCCAGGAGAGGGCGCCAGAGCGCCAGCTTCAGCCTCTTGTCTGGTTGTGTGTCTCCTGGAGAGTGTTCCTATGTAATCGCATGTGCATAGCATTCATGGCAGTGTAGATGAAAGCAGTTGTCATCCACCCCGATGAGGGCATCTTCAGAGAAATGCGTCACGCAGTGTGTGTATGTGAGCAGCCGCAGGGAGTCCTTGAACAAGCTCAGTTATCTGTGACATCAACACATGCTAGACTGCTAAGAGACTGCCACCAAGTATGTATATATAGCATCCACTGTCTACAATAACTTAAGAGAACCAATTACAGTAGGTTTTCAAGAGAAAACACTGCAGAGTTTGAAAGGTGCCATTTTACCCACGACGAGTTCTAATACTCTAATTATAAAAAAGATAGGAAAATGACGTTACTCTTCCACAGTAACTTTCAAATGAAGAAATAAATACCCCTGAAAAAGAATGCCGTGGACTACAGAAGTAAAAGACAGTGCACCGGTTAAGGCCTGAGCGTTGAGACTGGAGGAGGCATGGCTGTTCTTGCCGAGGGCTCACGTACCAGGAGGCTCACATCATCTCTGACTCCAGCACAGAGGATCCAGTGCTCTCCCCTGGCCTCGGCAGCATGCATGCATGGGGCGCACATGGAGACAGGCAGGCACACACATGTTAAATGAATAAATACACATTTGCTTATTGTACAGGAAATACCTTCAGCCCAGAAAAAGGAGCATCTATGACCTTTCCCCTTCACATTTCCAGTAAGGAATAAATATATACTCAATAAAGCAGAAAACAAAACATCGCGTGGGGACATTTGAATGTTTGGGAGATGGGGCAGGGTGACAATTCAAATCCAAATTCAGGCTGGCTCTGTTTCAGACCATTTTATTGCTCACAGTACCTATATAAGGGAAATCACATAGTTAAAAATGATTGGAATTTTTGGCAACTTTTTATTAGGCAATGTTTGTTTTCATATTAGAAAAATAAATTCCTCGTGGCTCTGAATTAATAAACTATGACGATCTTCTAGATATGAGTGTTGTACTTCATCTCAACTGACAAAAACATGGACTTTGCGTATATTCGGGGCACAGAAAGTGATGAAATCATCACTGTTAACATTTGCTTTTACAGGACTAAAGACACTGAGTTTATAACTGTGGGTCATTAGAAGAAAATGTGTACTGCAAATTAGAATGTAATTTGCTAAGTTCTGAATATAGTTATTAAATATAAATGTGTTGGCTCTAGTACAGAAGATAATATTTACAACCAGTAAAAACCAGATTGTAGAATATATATTATTCTGGCTATAAAAATAAGTACAATGTCCAACAGTCCAAACAGGGGTTCTTATGGGTGCAGCTTCACCCATGCAATGCTGTCTCGGAGGGTCGGGAACTCAGCAGCCCCGTGTTAAAGCCCGTATTGCCTTCTTAGGGCCTGCACGTCCTCCGCAGTGAACCGGTCGGCCCGTGCGTGGGACAGGCTGTCAAGCAGCTGTGCCATCTGCTCCTTTTGGCCTTGGTTAATTAGTGTCAGGGTCATCTGGAAAAGGGGACAGTCCTGTGAGCTCAAAGCTACCCAACCCCAAGCCAGGCTCCTCCGGGGCGTATTGCTGCTCACCTTAAACCTCTCTGCCCTGCTCAGGTACAAGAGATGCTCATACACCAGCGCTGGGTCCTTAGCCACAAGGTGACTCTTCAGAGACTGAATGAGGAGGAGGAGCATGTCGCTTTCAAGTTTGTTACTTAGCAACACTGGCAGATCTCTGGGTGCAGTGATGGCTAAAAGCTGTGCACAGGCCTCTGCATCTTTCTGGGTGCAGATGGTGTGGAGGACCTGCCCGAACTCATAGGCATTGCTAGGCCTGGAGACCTCAAGGTTTTTGGAGCGTTCTGCAGAGCCTCCGTCTCCAACTCCCTCCTCGGCAGGCAGGGAGGCAGCAGAGGCCTCTGCAGGTCTCTCGGGCTCCTCGTCACTGCTTTCATTTACCTTCCCAATAGAAAAGTAGACCAAGTCATGACACAGAATGCCAGCCACACATATCACAAGTCACACTTCACAGTGTGAACTGAGAGCTACTTACAGTATTCCAGGAGTCAAGTTCACAGTGTGAACTGAGAGCTATGTACGGTATTCCAGCAGCCAAGTTCACAGTGTGAACTGAGAGCTACGTAGGGTATTCCAGCAGCCAAGTTCACAGTGTGAACTGAGAGCTAAGTACGGTATTCCAGCAGCCAAGTTCCAAGTAAAAAAGAAAACTTCGGGTTTTTTTGTTTTTGTTTTTGTTTTTTTGAGACAGGGTTTCTCTGTGTAGTCCTGGCTGTCCTGGAACTCACTCTGTAGGCCAGGCCCATCTCTAACTCAGAGATCCACCTGCCTTTGTCCACTGAGTGCTGGATTAAAAGTATGTGCCATTACATGGCTAAAAATAAAAATTTTAATGTTATAAAATATATAATTTCTTTAAGAAGGAGAAGTTAGGGCATAAAAGTATTCTTAGGAGTCTGAAAAACTAACCCACACTAAAACAAACTGAAGGCCATTTTTATGATTAATTTTAGATTCATCTTCATGCCCTTGTATTTAATGAAGTGAGCCTACATTTTTTTATTTCTCTTAATCAAAAGGGAAAAAAAGTCCTCTTCTGATGCTTCATATTGAAAATGTCAGGCCGTCAATAGGGTGTCAGTATTCACGGATGTCCAGGAACTTATGTCCTGACATTCTTCATGAGAGGCCAAGCAAGTGTGTAGCTTTCTAGGAGTCACAGAGGTATATGGTGCCCAGGCCCTCTTGGGGAAACCCATAGCATTGAAGAGTTAAGAGAGAGAGAGAACGATGAGGAGCCCCTCAACGCTCACACAGGAGCAACCACGCACACCTTTGGTCCCAGCACACAGGGGCAGAGGCAGGCAGATCTCTGAGTTCGAGGCCAGCCTGGTCTACAGAGTGACCAAACAAAACAACAGTAGTACATCAGCCTGGGAATGTCCCCACCAGGAGTGGCTTGCATGGCTGAGGATGAGCCCTGCATCTCCACATGTCTGCCCCAAGGAGAAGCCTAAGACATGGGCTCCCAGGGTACCAGCCAGGCAGAGCTGACACTGAAACAAGGACCTCCCCAAAACACGGACACCCGGTATCCATGGCCCGTGCTGAGAAACGTGTGGCTGATGGTAAAGAAGGCCGATTCTGCCTTCACGACTGGCTTAAATGTTCACTGACAATCAGAATAAAAGGAAAAAGGTCCTGTAGAACTCACAGGAATATCCCTTAGGATTCTGTATAAAATCTCAGCGGCGTGCCTTCAAAGAGCCTGAAATACAAATACCTCTTGAACTTGGATCCTCCTCCTCTCCCTTCCTTTGCTGGGAGATGCGGTGCCATTCTCAGCATCAGGGCACCTGGTTGCCTCTTGCAGCCCCGTCTTTGCCTCCCCTGGGTCTGGCTGCCTGGGGTCAGCTAAGCTTTCCTGGCAGTTCTGAAAAATGTGACGATAGGGTGGTTAGCATGAGTTAGCTCTGTGTTAGCCCGGATGGCAGCGCTTTGTGTAGTGTGTGCAGGTGGCATCCTTCAGTCCATTCACACAACGGGCATGTGAGACAGTCGGCATACACGCTACAGCAAACCTCTGCTGTGAGACAGTCAATATACACCACGCTACAGCAAACCTCCACAGCGAAACAGTCAATATACACCACGCTACAGCAAACCTCCACAGCGAGACAGTCGGCTACACCACGCTACAGCAAACCTCCACAGTGAGACAGTCAATATACACCACGCTACAGCAAACCTCCACAGTGAGACAGTCGGCTACACCACGCTACAGCAAACCTCCACAGTGAGACAGTCGGCTACACCACGCTACAGCAAACCTCCACAGTGAGACAGTCAATATACACCACGCTACAGCAAACCTCCACAGTGAGACAGTCGGCTACACCACGCTACAGCAAACCTCCACCGTGAGACAGTCAATATACACCACGCTACAGCAAACCTCCACAGTGAGACAGTCTATTAATATACACCAGGCTCAGCTTGCTTTCTCATTTAGTCCAAACCCATAGTCCCTGAAATGTTGCTCCAAATTCAGGGTAGGTCTTCCCACCTTACTCTAATCTAGATATTCCTTCACACGCCCAGAAATGTTTTCCCTGGTGTCTTAGTCAGGGTTTCTGTTGCTGTGATGAAACACCATGACTAAAAAGGAAGTTGGGGGAGAAAGGGTTTAATTTGGCTTACTCTTCAGCATTGTTATTCGTCATTGAGCAAAGTCAGGACAGGAACTCAAACAGGGCAGGAAGCTGGAGGCAGGAGCTGATACAGAGGCCATGGAGGGTGCTGCTTACTGGCTTGCTCCACATGGCTTGCTCAGCCTACTTTCTTATAGAATCCAGGCCAGCAGCCCAGGAATGGTACCACCCACCATGGGCTGGACCCACCCCCATTGATGACTACATGAGAAAATGCCTTACTGCTGGATCTCAGTGAGGCATTATCTCAACTGAGGTTCCTTCCTCTGATGACTATCTTGTGTCAAATTGACACACAAAACCAGCCAGTACACATGGAAATGCTAAATCCAATCAAACTGATGGCGACTATTAACCATCACAGTCCCTGCTGGTGAAAGCTAAGATCCTAAACCAGGTATATCCCTTAAAGTGAGCATTCCCTGATGCCTCAGGAAGGGAGAGCTGTAGCCAAATGCTCCCTGTGGACTGCGGTCCAGCTGGACAGGAACTGAGAGATGCCCAGTCCACCTTGGAGACGAGGGTGAAAGCTGGAAACCTGTTCCGAGGTTTCCAAGCAGGTCAGTGTCTACCAGGATTCATTATCACTGTGAATTCATAATCCTGACATTTACATTCAGGATACTGCTCCATCTGTTCAAGGATGAAATTTACCCACAATGGCAGAGAAGCCCTCACCTCGAGTCCTTTCTGGGCGAGCGCTAGTCTGTAACAGGCTTTCTCATTCCCTCCGTCTATCTGAAGCGCCTGGTCACAGTCCAGCTTTGCCTCCTCAAACCGGCCCAGCTTCAAGTAACAGAGAGCCCTGGCACAATGCAAGAGAGGCAAAGAAGCTGATCAGTATGTGGAGATGGCTAGTGGACTAGGAGGATGGCTAGTGGGCGGAGGACAGCCAGTGGGCGGGAGGACGGGTAGTGG
>NW_026067896.1:2321392-2423090 GCF_014885135.2 Alexandromys fortis | reverse complement strand
TGTAGCGGGGACTGAGGGGGGATTGACAGCCACTCTGGAGGAGGGCAGTAAAGGTGGGCCCACCCAAGGTTACTGCCTGCTTGGGGAAAAAAGGGACCAAGGGTGATCAGCTTCTCCAATAAGGAAGTTCAGGAAACAGATCCACGATGCACAAGGCTAAGAGGTGAGTGGAGATGGTGAGGGAGGGATGAGTTGGTCTAGAGCATAAGAGAGAACAGGGATCCAGACTTTCCAAGCAGTAAGATGCCGGGCAACAAGAAGCCCACAGAGAGGGGAGCCAGGCACTGAGCTCCGTGCCATCTAGCCAAGGGCAAAAGGGTCTTCAGAGAAACCTGCGAGCCACCCCTGTGCGGGCAAAGGCTGAAGGAGACAGGTAGAAACTGTCTGTTGGATTTAGTGATGACCTGTGTGGCCAGCACACACAGGAGGGATGTGTACAAAGTCAAGAATTTATCGGAGGGGCTGTAGAGACGACTGGGCAGTTAAGAGCCCTTGTCCTCAAGGGGCACCTGGGTCTAGTTCCTGCACCCACGGGGTGGCTCACAACCATTTCAACACCCTTCTGATCTCTGCAGGTACCACGCATGCACATGGTGTACATACATCCATACAGGTAAAACACACATAAAAAAAAAAAAGACTTAAATGGGGGAGGGGTTGAAATGATGTGTACACAGTATTTACTTATGAAATTCTCAAAAAAAAATTAATTACATGAAATAGCTAGACCAATGCTTAAAACTGATCTTTTATTCTTCCGGTTACTATTCCCTACCTACACTATACTCCCATCAAATCCCGAAAGTACCGCAGTGGTGAAGATGGTTCTAGAACAGCCTGCCAGTTCCTGCTATACCCTGTAAGAGAGGCTTGTCATTCCTGTAGCACGCTACAAGAAAAGGACAGTGGTTTGAAGGCCATAGGTCACCCCTCACCCTACCCCCACGCCCCAGCTCCCACACTGGACAGAGCTTAGGCCCAGCTTGCGGCAGCCTGGCCAGGCAGACAGGGCAGGGCCAGATCAGGACAACAACATCAGCCCTTCACCGTTCCCAGTCTCTCTCTAACTCTTGCAGGCCAGCTCTCCCAGGAACACCAGGACAGCTTGCACACCGATTGCTAGAAGCATTACACTGAACTGGCAATGAATGTGTGTTATTTAGCTACGGCGGCACAGAGAACTTGCCTGTTTGTGTATATGGCACACTCCCGGCTGTTGATTTTTAGGCATTCGCTGTATTTACTGATGGCATCGTTATAGTTTTTGTCCTTTATGAGTTGATTTCCTTCTTCCTTAAGGGCTTGAAACGTTTTTTCATCTATGGGAGGAATAAAATAAGAACACAGAACATTTTAAAAACTGGGGACTGGAGAGGTGGCTCCCTGGTTAAAAGCACTCACTGTCTTGCATACGCATGTGTGAGCACTTTGTCTAGATGTACATATGTGTACCACGTGTGTGCCTGGGACCTGAACAGGTCAGAAGAGGGTATTGATCCCCCGAAACTGGAGTCACAGATGGTTGTGAGCCATCGCATGGGTGCTGGGAATTCAATAAACGTTTGATGATGGCAAACTTTTAAAGCCTCATGTGGTATTTACCCAGCATCCATATTTTCTTACTATGTATTTGCATATTATTGTTAGAGAATTTATTTGTGATGTGTATGTGTGGTTTGTGCCACAGCAAGCACGGGAGCTCAGAGGCAATTTGGGGCAGTCTGCTCTCCCCTCCCCCACAGATTCTGGAGACTGAACATGGGTCTTCAGGTTTACATGACAAGCCCTTTGATACACCAAGTGCCTCACCTGCCCTGAACCATTTTTTCCAATTTTTTTTATGTGTATTGGTGTTTTGCCATGGGTGCCAGATCATCTGGAACTGGAGTTACAAACAGTTGTGAGCTGCCATGTGGATGCTGGGAATTGAACCCCGGTCCTCTGGGAGAACAGCCAGCACTTTTTTTTTATTTTTATTTTTTTAAGAAATCTCTCTTTTTTTTTTTTAGATTTTATTTATTGTGTATACAGCATTCTGTGTGCCTACAGGCTGGAAGAGGGCACCAGATCTCATTTTGGATGGTTGTAAACCATCATGTGGTTGCTGGGAATTGAACTTAGGACCTTTGGAAGAGCAGCCAGTGCTCTTAACCTCTGAGCCATCTCTCTGCTGAGTGATCTCTCCAACCTGACTCATGTTCAGGCTCCGTCCCCTCTGCTCTGCCCCAGGATACCCCTGTAGCTCAAGATGCCTTTGGAGGAAACACGGGTATTCCTTCTCACCTGTGATGCCAGGCGGGCAGCCGCTGGGATGTGGCTCCTGGTCTGGGGTCTCTGCAGCGGGATGCCAGACTCGCAGGGGCTCAGACGTGGGTACGGTTGGGATGGGTGGCAGGTTCTCCCGCCATTTTGGTCCATCTTGCTCCATTAAGATCTTCGTTATCCTAAAGAGAGAACGAACAGTTGATGTGACCAAGGAATTAGTGCTTATCTTAATAAAGGTTGAATCAAGAGTCAGACTGACTGCCTGGCAGGTGGTAATGCCTTTAGTTCCAGGACAGCGAAGCTGGTTTCACAGAGAAATCCCCTCTCGGAAAAGAAACCAAAAGGAGGAGGAGGAGGAGGAGGAGGAGGAGGAGGAGGAGGAGAAGAAGAAGAAGAAGAAGAAGAAGAAGAAGAAGAAGAAGAAGAAGAAGAAGAAGAAGAAGAAGAAGAAGAAGAAGAAGAAGAAACACACTGAGTTGTGTCTAAGTGTGCTTCCTTGTAGAAAAACACGCGATCCCTATAAAGTGCTTCCCAGGGATTTTAAAAGTTTAAAAGCCTGGCAATGATTAATTAGATCATTTTCTTGTCCTTTTTTTTTTGTTTTTGTTTTGAGATAGGGCCTTACTGTCCTGCCCAATGGAGCTCTGAATTTGTGACCCTCCTGCCTGTCTAGCTGAGATTATAGGCATGTGCCTCCAGGCCCAGAGAGACCATTTTCTATTCAAAATAAGATTGTAATTTTTGAAAAGGTGAAACACGCAACTAAAATTCAGAGCCGGGAAGGAAATTCCCCCAGTTACTCTGGACAGCGGCTGGGCATCCTTCGGGGTTTGTTTGTTCAAGCTGCACCCGGTGGTGGCTGAGACAGAGGCACAACCCGTGCTGGCACCGATGAGGCCAGCTTCTCCCTGGACACCCCTGCTTCTTAGGTGCCACGCGCATCAGCACAGTCCCCATGTGTTCTTCCATTCCTAAATGTATCCGTTTATATTCTTCTCATACGAATCAAGGTCAGAAATAGAATTAACGGAGTATTTCACTAAGGCCTTATCTTTTTTTAAAAATCATGTTGCTGATTATTTTTTAAAAAGATTTATTTATTATGTATACAACATTCTGCCTCCGTGTATGCCCGCACGCCAGAAGAGGGCGCCAGATCTCATTATAGATGGCTGTGAGCCACCATGTGGTTGCTGGGAATTGAACTCAGGATCTCTGGAAGAGCAGGCAGTGCTCTTAACCTCTGAGCTCTCTCAACCTTAAAATTCAGATTACTATTCTTGGTTATTGTTTTCCTCTTTTTTTTTGTTTTGTTTAGTGTTCTGAGCTTGGTATTGTACATTTGCGTATGAAGGCAGTTTCAGAGCAGTCGACTTTAAGACTCTGTCACTTTTTTAATGGAATTTAAAAGTTGTGTTATTTTATTTTATTTATTTATTTGGTTTCTGGAGACAGGATTTCTCTGGGAGGTAGAGGCAGGCGGATCTCTGTGAGTTCAAGGCCAGCCTGGTCTATAAGAGCTAGTTCCAGGACAGGCTCTAAAGTTACACAGAGTCTTAAAGTCGACTGCTCTGAAACTGCCTTCATACGCAAATGTACAATACCAAGCTCAGAACGCTAAACGTGGAATTCCCATTGGGCCCGGCATTAGGTGTCAACTAAAGGCAGAGAAACAGGCAAGCGAGTAAAAACCTACCCAGGGTTTCCACAGACACAGTATTGGCAATAGCAACATGGTGGAAACCACCAAAGAGACCATCAACTGATAGACCAATTAAAAAAATAAATAAATAAATAAATAAAAACCAGAAAGATGTGATCTGTGCATATGCGAAGAAGACATAGGAAAGTCAATACGAGCAGGGGCGGCACCGTGGAGGGAATGCAGAAACGTTTGCCAACACAACAGCGTGTACTCTATGATTCTATTGCTATGGGATATCCGAATGGATAAATCACAGGAGGCAGGCAGCGCATGCTGGCTGTAGTGGACTGGGAAAAGCTTTCCCCCGACTATATTTTAGCTGGCCGAGAGGCAGAAACCAAGCCACCTCTGCTTTTTGTCTTTCGCAGGGTGTGTGAGGCATGGAACACTAAGACCAGCACGGGGTCCGGGACAGTCAGAAATGCTCTCAAAGCTGCCACATGGGAAATGTCATGGCAGGCATAGTTTTCCGTTTTTACCTGAATGTTGACCCAGTCTGTTATTAGGATTTGAACTTGGGGCCCTAAGCTGCACTTACAGCCCGAGTCTGAAGATCCTTGCCTTCTCATTCTCCCCCATGGCAGAAGATGCCAGAATTCTAACTAGATCCAACTCTTGGCAATCTCATCACTAAGTAATACCGCTCCTCCTTGGAAGGTGCCTGCTTATCAGGGCGCACGAGCAGATGAACAAAGCACCCCGCCTGGGCATAAACGACAGGCGGGGTCCCCCGACAGGGGTGGTGCCCACTGGGATGCAGAAACCCCGTGAGAAGGTGGAGATGCAGTCTGAGCGCGGCACCTATGTAGATGCTGCTAGTGTCTGCACTGACTTAGACATCCACGGAAACACCTCTGACATCCAGATTCCAGAAGCACACGGAAGCTGCGCACACGGTGTTATCCAAAGGGAGTAACTTCACAGAAATAAGTGTAAGGTGTGAGAGGGGTAAGCCAGGAAACACGAAGGCGTCACTAGAAACCGAGTTGGGAAGAGGGGGGCACTGGGCGTTCTTAGAGGAGGTCCCCAGAGAGCCTGGCCCTTCTCTACGGGAGGCAGACCCCGGAGCAACCTGACTCCATTACCTGTTAACACTGCTGCTCGCCAGCTGGATTCCACGGTCGATCTGCAGCACTGTCTTGTAATCCACGTAAGCTTTCCCATATTGCTCTAAGGTTTCATACGCGGTTGCTCGCCGAAGAAGAGGCTTCACTGAGAATGGATGGAGTTCCAGGGCCCTGAGAGGACAAAGAGTCACGTGGCATTCACCCTGAGAAGGGCCCTTTGGTTTCTATTAACGATGCACATGGCAGGACTAGGCTCGCAAACATCGCACCTGGTGTTTTGCCCCGTGGTCCCGGCAGCTCAGCAATTACAGTGTCGGTTTTTTGTTGTTTTTTTGTTTGTTTGTTTGTTTGTTTTTCTATTTTGGTTTTTCAAGACAGAATTTTTCTGTATAACAGCCCTGGCTGTCCTGGAACTCACTCTGTAGATCGGGCTGGCTTCAAACTCACAGAGATCCGCCTGGCTCTACCTCCCCAATGCTGGAACTAAAGGTGTGCCCCACCCCTGCCCGGCAATCACTCTATCTTTGAACCCATGAACAGGAAAGCACTCTTGAGCGTCTTCATTCCACAATTAAGTGTGACTTCCCTGGCACTGCAGCTTTGTAGCCCCCCCCCGCTACCCCCCCCTCCACAGTACCAGGGCAGCCCCAGCCCCAGAGCAAGGCTTCAAGATTCATGTGGACAGCCTCAAAGTCTTACAGCAAAGGATAGGGCTCAGCCAGGAATGTGCTTGCTCTGGAAGCAAGATGACCTGAGTTGAGATTTCCCCTCACCTACATAAAACCAGTACGGCAATGTCTGTGTGTTATCAGAGAGGGGAAGACGGGCTGGGGCTCTCCGGCCAGCGGGTCCAGGTGAATCCATAAGCAGTCAGCTCCAGGATCAGTGAGAGACTTTGTCTCAAGAGATAAAACGAAGAGTGATTGAGGAGGACACTGGATGCTGACCTCTGACCTCCACTTACACACACACACACACACACACACACACTCTGAAAGGTAATTCTTAATTGTACCCATACATTTAATAAGGTACCTTACTACTAAACCACAAGAACTTACACGAGTTTTCTGAAACCGGCTTGCTGGCCCTTTCAATAGTTCACAATTTGACGGTAAAACGGTGTCAGTGACAGGGCAGAGGGAGCCCAGGACTAAACCAACCACACTTTCTGCTTTCTTGTTAGTCAAGGGTTTTCACCTTGCGCTGTTTGGTCTGTAAAGTTCCTTCAGTATCACTGCAGATAGGGTCTGTCTGTGAGTCCAGAGTGCAAAGGTGTCCCTGCCACACCCCCACACCCCCTCCTTTCCCCGGCAGGCGCTCACTGCTCTAGACACGACATAAACAATCAAGCTTGGATCTAAATTGACAGAATGGGTCACATGATTCTTAGCACTTCCTAACATGGCAAAGGAAAGGGTTCTTGTTTTTATTCTTTAACTACAATCTTGAAGATGAATATGAGTTTATGAGTGGAAAGTCCATTAAAGAGAAGAATCTTCCCACTGTAAACACGGACAAGCACGCACAGTAGAGCTCACCTGGACAGGAGGCTGGCTACTCAGGAGTCTTCTGTGGGCAAGGCTGTCAGGAGCAGAGGCAGCTTTAGTCTATCTAAATATTCTAAATACACAGCTGTCCAGTGATGCATGTGTGTGTGCATGCTCCTGTGTGTGTATGCTCAAGTGTGTATGTGTGTGCAAGCTCAAGTGTGTGTGTATGTGTGTGTGCTCAAGTATGTGTGTGTATGCTCCTGTATGTATGTGTTTGCATGTTCAAGTGTGTGTGTGTGCTCAAGTGTCTGTGTGCATGTGTGTGTTCATATGTGTGCATGCTCAAGCATCTGTGTGCATATGTGTGTTCATGCTCAAGCGTCTGTGTGCATGTGTGTGTTCATGTGTGTGCATGCTCAAGTGTGTGTGTACGCATATTCAAGTATGTATATGGATGTGAGTTTCAGACAACGTGAAGAGGCTCTCTGACAAGCAGGAAGTGTGATGTGGCTTTTTTTGGTTGGCAAATGATTATGAAGTAAAAATACTTTTGAGAACACTGTTTCTCAAACCTTTGCTTAGGCCTGATGGCCTCTTTTTGTGTCTCACATCCTAAAACGTGGAGGAGCCATGGCATGAAGTGGGAGTGGGCCCCTTGTACACCACCCACACTCCCAAGAGTGACTCTGCCAACAGACTTCTGGAGAACACTGCTGCTCAGAAGGTGTGCATCCATTGATCTGCAGGCTGGGGAGATGGCTCAGTGGTTAAAACTACTGCTGTTCTTACAGGGAGGGAGTCAGAGTTCTTAGTGCTCCCCCAGGCTTCACAACCCCGCAACCCAAGCTTCAGGGGATCGGATATCGTCCTCTGGCTTCCTCATGCTACGCACTCTTATGCACACACCTCACTCATACACACAGATACACAAGGTTTTTAAATTAAATTCTGGGCTGGAAAGATGACTCAGCTGTTAAGAACGTGTATTGTTCTTCCAGAGGACCTGAGTTTGATTCCCAGCACCCAATTCACAACCACCTATAACTCCAGCTCCAGGGGTGCAGCAGCTCTGGCCTCCTCAGGTACCCACACATGTGGAATGCACACACACACACACACACATGATTTAAAATAAATACTTTTAAAAACTAAAACCTAAAAACAGTATCTTCACAGGTTAAAAATTTTCCCTCGTTTAAAATGTCTGGCTTGTTTCTTGAGTCAGGGTTTAATGTCGCCCAGGCTGGCCTCAAACTCTGTAGCTGAGGATGACCTTCAGCTCCGGGTCCTTTAGCCACCACCTCCCAAATGTGGGGATTATAGGTGTTAGCTCCGACTCCTGGCTTCTCTCTCAAGGTTTGACTTATAATACAGCTATCTGGTAATAGGAACTCATGGAACACTCCCCCCCCCCAAAAAAAAGCAAATATTAACTGAAAAACTAAAATAAGAAGCTTCCTTAAAAACGTGTGCGGTCTTTGGGACTATAAGAGATCGTCACACTTTCTACTAATAAATTATTCCTCATTCATACAGGTTCAAGTGCATCCATATTTGGACATGTTCCTGGAGCACATCGTGTCTTCTCTGGCATTAAAACAAACCTCCTGAGAATACAGACATCCGTGGGTATCATCTCCGGTCCTCCTGCTGGTCCTCTCACCTAAGCAGGTCGGCCTGCACAGAGGTCAGCCGTGACTGGCAGAACCACATTCCTCTGCCGAGAACACAGTTCAGGGGTCACCCTCCCTGAGTTACAGCCCACCCCACTTCCCAGCAGGCCCTCTGGCTCCCTGAGGACCAGATCCTCCTCCTAGTCTAGCCTCTGTGGATACTGGGGCTGAAGCCCCATCTCTGGTTTCCTCCAGAATAAAACGCGAGAGAGGAGCAGTCATGTTGAAAGGGCGCTCGCTGCCAATCACCACACACCCACTTCATGAGTTCACACGGTCCCCTCCGGCACAGGCAAGGGTGAACGTTTACCAGGCTCAGTGGGGAAAGAGCTCGGATTCAGGGCATCTGATTGTGTTTATGGTGTTTGTGCTCATACCATGACAGAATTCAAGCTGCCCACCTAATGTCGACTAGCTCATACAATCTTAAAAACATGGCAGTTAGCTAATGGGAGCCAGCACAACTGTGGATGAAGACAGGCCAAGTCAAAACAGAAACACTATTGCATTAAACTTCAGTTTATAATATTGGCAAAGCAATAGTAACGACGACAACAATAACCCAAAGAGCCTTAGAGCTGTTTTGACACTGGAGATACAAACAGTCTGAGCTTAATCTACATCATTAAGTCCAACATAAGAAGTGTTTGCCTTATAACGCGACTCATGAATTTATTGTCCAGACTAGAGCTTCTGTGATGGCAAAGTCTGAGCCTCTCTAAGTACATGAAGCAGCAGGAGGAAACCAGGCCTGTATTAGCCAATCCAGAATGTGGCTCTGTGGGTAAGAGCACTGGCTGCTCTTCCAGAGGTCCCGTGTTCAATTCCCAGCAACCACACAGTGGCTCACAGCCATCGGTAATGGGATCTGGTGCCCTCTTCTGGCATGTAGGTGTACATGCTGACAGAGCACTCACATGTAAAGAATAAATAAAATTTTTAAAAAAGGAAAGCATGATGTTTTATTCATGAGCGTATCTATACGCTGTCTAGCAGGTTCCAGAGCACCATTGGGTCAGGACCAGGGTTGAGCCTACTGCCGACCAGGGGCCTGAGGAACCCCACCAGACAGGCCAGGAGCTGAGCAGGGTAACAAGGTGACTGAAAGCCTAGAGCATCTGTGGAGAGGGGAAGGAAGTGGTCCAGATGGGGGAGCAAGATGGTACCAAGGAAGTAGCTCTGAGGACAATACTGAGTCACTCAGTGGCTACTGGAGACAACCTGAGCTAACCTCAGGAGAAGCTACCCTGGTGACAAGTGTTCTGAAACTAGTAATTAGGCATCTCTGGTAATACAGAGAGAGAGGGGAAACACAAATTCCCATGGGAGCATGGGGGGAAAACGTTTGTATAATTTTCTGAGTTTTTTTCCCCTGTTTTGTTTTGCTTTTATTTTTTGAGACAGGGTTTCTCTGTGTAGCTTTGGAACCAATCTGTCCTGGAACTCCCTCCGTAGACCTGGCTGGCCTTGAACTCACAGAGATCCGCCTCCCTCTGCTTCCCAAGGGCTGGGATTAAGGGTGTGTGCCACCATTGCCTGGCATTTGTATAATTTTCTATAGCTGGCATGTGTGTGTGTGTATGTGTGCCTGTGTGTGTAGGGGGTGTGTGTGCGTGGCCTGCGTGTGCAGTGTGTGTGTGCCTGTGTGTATGTGTGTCTGCATGCATAGGGTTTGCGTGTGCACCTGTCTGTGCAGGGTGTCTGTGTGCCTGCGTGTGCAGGGTGTGTGTGTGTGTGCCTGCGTGTGTAGGGTGTATGTGTGTATGTCTGCATGTGTAGGATGTGTAGGGTGTGTAGGGTGTGTGTGCGCCTGCATGTGTAGGATTGGCGGTTTTTTACATTCCAGTCACATCAGTGAAACCAGCCTTGGAAATCTTCTCTTACACAGAAAACTTGGAAGGCTTTTAAACACCACCTCTTCACACTGCCATACACCCATATCTTGGCAAACCTGGAGTGCGCTTGTTTACCTGTTACAGTCCTGGACACAGCCGCTGCAGTTCCCTTCTTTGAAGTAGCATGCTGCTCGATTTGAATACAAGATGCTTAGCTCATCCGCACTTTCACTTCCTAAAACCACATTTAATTAAATACAGTTAAAACCGCGAGCAAAATTACAGCTCACCAAAATGACAGGACCGCGGTCTCAGCGGCACTGCAGTTGGTCCCACAGCCTGCTCATCCTGCAGAGCTCCTAGGAGCTGTCCCCACACTGGCCACACACAGGGAAGGTAGGGCAGACCCATGCAAACCTGCCTGGCCGGCACAGGCTCCGCATTCCGAGGTATTGCTCTCGTAGGTCGAGAGGCGCGGTGCCCTTAGTCACCGGGAAGGAATGCGGAGCCGGTGCCTGTCAATGAGCACAGGAGGCCGGCTTCTGTCCCAAGCCCCGACGGGAGCAGCCCGGGGACCCCGGGGGACCAGGTTCGGCTCCCCTACCTGCGGGTTCCAGCTGTGCTATCGCTGCCGAGTACTGCGAGGCTGCCTCGGCAAACTGCCCGCTGCGGAACAGCTCGTTGCCGCGGCTCTTGAGGTCACTGGGATCCTGGGAAGCTCGGGGCTCCCCGGGGTGCGTGTCCTCGGTGCTACTGGCCGGCTCTGTCTCCCGCGGGCCTCCCGGCTGCTCGGCTCGGGGCTGCGGTATCCGGCCCCGACGCGATCGCCTGCCGCCCTCGCTCCTACCTAGCAGCTTCTTCTGGATGTTGCCCATGGCGCTCGTGGCCGCTGTGGGGAGAGCACCAGGGAGGTGAGTGCATCCCCGGGACCGCGATCCGGCCTGGCGGGTGCAGGCAGCGCCACCCCGCGCGGGCGGAGTCCCAGCTCCCTGCCGCCCCGAGTGGGCATCCTGCCCGCCCCAGGATCCCCAAGGACCAGGTCCGGTGCCCTGCTGCACCTAGGCAGCCCGAGATTTAACTCCTTAGCCGCTGAAGAGCAGGCGACTGAGAGCTGGCTTTTCAAAGCCACCTCCTTCACTAGGACCACGCCAGTCCAGGTAGTGCTTGCGGTCATCCGCAACTTAGGAATGAATGAAGTCACTAGAACTTGAGCCACCCCCCCCCCCACAGGACTATGCCTAAGGCCAGGGAACTAGGAGAAAAAAAAAAAACAACAACAACAAACCAACACCGGGTCATTTGAAAGATAAAGCCAAAGTGATTTTCAGTTCATTTCAAAATGAATTCAGCAAAATCATAGAAAGTATTAAATAAGCTTAAAGCTTAACGAGGCCCTAAAAGTAGAAAACTTTCCATTCATAGCGGGATAATCACAGCCCTTGGAGAATATGACAAAGTCCAGCATGGACTACATAAGGAGACCCTGCCTCAAAAAAATAGAAATAAAACAGCGAGTTTTCTATTCAGACGCCTTATTCAAAGTGAAAATTTCTTTTAAAAAATTCAACTGTGAGTTTCAGGCATTAATAACTTGATTCTAGCTTTAAACATGAAGCAACATGATTTCAATTGTGGGTGTCTAACTAAATGTAACTAAATGTGCCGAAGCAATGCTTAAAAACAATTAAAAAAAAAAAAGCTGGTGAGCTGGGCGGTGGTGGCGCACGCCTTTAATCCCAGTACTCGGGAGGCAGAGGCAGGCGGATCTCTGTGAGTTCGAGGCCAGCCTAGTTCCGGGACAGCTAGTTCCGGGACAGTCACCAAAGCTACAGAGAAACCCTGTCTGGGATCACACACACACACACACACACACACACACACACACACACACACACACACAAAGCTGATGGTGCACGCCTTTAATGGAGGCGGAGACAGGCAGACCTCTGGGAGGCAGCTAGGGCTGCATATTGAGACTAATGCCGGGTTCCCAAGTCTTCTCTTTTTAACAATATCTAATCCAACTTTTCCTGGCTGTATTTTCTGTCATCTTTATGAAGAAAGACCAAGATCTGAGACAGCAGAGAAAACCATGGTTATCTCATGAAAACCCACGGTGATGGGTTTTCATAGGCAGTGACTCTAAAGACTAGAAAATACCAATAGCTTCCTCTTCTTCCTCCTCCTCTTTTTCCTCTTCCTCCTCCTCCTCCTCCTCCTCCTCCTCCTCCTCCTCCTCCTCTTTAGGCTTTTTTTTCATGCTATAGCCCAGACTGGCCTTGTACTCATGACAATTCCCCTGCCTCAGACTTCTGAGTATTGGAGATTAAGGAGTAAGCCACCATGCTCAAATACAAGTTTTAAAAGAAAACCAATTTGAATCACCAACCAAAAGAGGCTCAGTTTTGTGTAATGGAAATAAACCCCAAGACGGGTACCTCCTCCTAACGTCCTCCTCCTAACGTCCTCCCCCAGGCCGACTGTGTAAGCACAGCCTGGTGCAGAAGTGGACAGAAAGAGAAAGGGAATGTAGGAATACAGGAGGAGGCTTGGCACCCCTGCTGGCTGAGAGTAAAAAAAAAAAAATCACATGAATATGGCTATGAGCCATGTTTATACTAAAAACATGTCTGAGACGTGGCCTGTGTATGACGAGGATTTCTTGAACCTTTATGACCCATTTTTATCATCTCAGCCTGTAAAACCGGTTCCATGAATTCATACAGTACCTTATTCTCTCCTGTAGTGAAGACAAGTTCTTAAATCAAAGGTATGCTAAAACACTTTCCCTGGGTCCCTAAATCCCTTAACAGTGCACCTTCAAGGGCCTCCGAAGCTCTCTGTGGAGCTGTGGTAAGACACTTGCACACGACTGTCTTCAGAAGCCAGTGTCACGTTTGGGCTGGACACTATCCTTTTCTCCTCCCCTCTCCCCCTTTGCCTCCCCAGTTCCTTGCTCACATCTATATTAAAATCTTTTCTTAATAAACCCAGCTTCTGCCTCACACCGACAGGTCTAGAAAGTCTTGCCTGCTAAGTGGGGACGAGCTGCTGTCCCCGAGGGGAAGCGGATCCGAGAGCTGTAGGCGGCACAATGCCACAGTAGCGCTGAGACCCTGCAGTGTGACTAGCAGAGATAGGGGGAATTTAGCACTATGTCCATCCCTCTGTGTGGCATCCCCTCCTGTCTGACCAAAATGACTACCAGGTGGCTAACAGGGGCCAAGGCCTTCACATATATCTTCATGAATCCTCAGACTCAGCAGCATCGATCCCCACTTTACTAGTGGAGACCAGAGACACAAGGAATCCACTCAGTCACAGAGGGAGAGGCTAGCCCAGCTGGCGTTTGTTGGAGAGGTGAGCATAGGGGGCCTGTGGGGCCTGCAGGGAACTCAGTTGGTGATGGGACGCGGCTGGAGGACTTACTGTCATAAACAGACAGAAAGGGTCATTAGAGTGTGGGTGTGGGTGTGGGTGTGGGTGCGGCCACCAGACCCTGGGGGTGTCCCTGAGAAACAAAGGATAGGCCGGGAAGCCTCTTGCGGAGGTGCCAGAGTGACTAAGGTTGATAGAACAGGGACTGCCTCAGAAACCAGGAGGACTCAGGACAAAAGGAGCCAGCAGTGATCAACAGAAGAGCAGGGGCCAGCAGGAAGGCCCTGGATGTGGCCACGACACAGGAAAATCTTAACAGACACGGACAGTCTGGGCGGACAGCACACTGAAGGGTCACACACCAGGGCTAAGAGTGGTGTATCTAAAGAATGAAGCAATCTGGGCTGGAGACGCGGCTCAGTGGTTAGGAGCACTATCCGCTCTTGCAGAGGACCCAAGTTCAGGTCCCAGCACCCCCATGGTAGCTCACAACCATCCACAGCCCCATTTCCGTGGGATCTGACACCCTCTGAGAGCAGCGGGTGTGCGTGCGGTATGCTTACATACATGCAAATTAAAACTTGTAAACATAAATACATTTTAAAAAGAAGAGAAGGGTCGTTCAGCCTTAGATAACCAGGCATGGTGGCACACACCGAACATTCCAGCACTCAGAAGGCAGCGGCAGGAGGGCTCAGGTCCCGGGCAGCATGGTCTAGAGTGAGGCCCTGTCTCAGGAGTAAAACAAACAAAAGGCTACATTGCCTGTGTTTGCATTTGTATGAAACAGAATAAGCAAAACCATAAAAGTGAGACTAGTGACTGGGGGTGGGGCAGGTGGCGTGAGAGGTGAGTGCTGCTCTCGGGCATGAGAAGGCTTTGGTGGGTGACAAAAATGTCCCCAAATTAGTGGCGATAGTTGTCTAAAACACTGCCAAATTTGAAAGCTATGTTTAAGAGCAGAATGTGACTGTTCCTTCAACTGAAAGCCCTTCTTTCCAAATAAAGATACATAAGTAGAAAAGGAGTGATCTCGTGTGTGTGTGTTTGTGTGTTGTGTGTAGGTGTGTCTATGTGATCTGTGTGTGTGTGTGTGTGTGGTGTGCGTATGCATGTGGAGTGTTATATGTGTGTTTCTGTGTCTGTGTGGTCTGTATCTGTGGTATATGTGTGTGTTTATGTGCTTGTATGGTGTGTGTGTGTATGCTTGTGTGTCAGGTCTTTATGTATGTGGTGTGTGTTTTTGTGTCTGTGTAGTCTGTATCTGTGTGGTGTGTGTGTGTGTCTGTGTAGTCTGTATGTGTGCAGTGTGTGTATGTTGCTATGTCTGAGTGTGTCTGTGTCTCTATGTGTGTGTGAGATCTATATGCGTGTAGCAAATGTATCCTGGGTATACGTGCCTATGGATGTATCAAAGCCAGGGCCTCATGTGTTCTGGGCAGATGCTCTCCCACAGAGCCTTATATCACTGATTAGAAACCTGATCTGGACAGCTGTGGTTTATTATTACTAAACAGATCCATAAGATGCTTCTCTCTGCTGGTCCCCACGGGGAGTGCCACAGAAGCCGCCCCTACTCCAGACAGACAGACAGACACACCCGTTTCTGACCCATCACTCAGTGCCTTCCCATGATAATGTATATATAGATGATACCTAAAATATGTTATATTCAAAAACGTGTAACAATACTTTTTTTTTGTTTTGTTTTTGAGTCTGGATTTCTCTGTAGCTTTGGAGCTTGACCTAGAACTAGCTCTATAGACCAGGCTGGCCTCAAACTCACAGAGAGCCACCTGCCTCTGCCTCAGGAGTACTGGGATTAAAGGCGTGTGCCACCACTGCCTGGCTATGTAACAATATTTTTAAAAAGACTTTAACTTACAACAAAGGGCACTTTCTTCCTCTGATAGGAACTTGACAGGAAAATTTGATGGGAAAAATACATTTAATTTTCAAAAAAAATACATTTAATTTTCAAAAAAAAATACATTTAATTTTCATGGCAATAAATTATCACATTAGTCATTTCCCCAGTGACTAGTCTACTAATATGTGTGTCCATTTTGTAAAGCCTCCATGTTTCATAAAAACTGTTCATATCATAAACTCATTGGCCCTTTGCCATCCTAGCCTGGAGTTCACAGGGTTCCAGAAACGAGTGGGTTTACGTTAATCAGATTTATCTTTCTCTTTATGGTTTTGTATAGTTTCAACTCTTAGACACCTCTGCCTTCTACCTCCAAATCCTGCCAATTTTAGGGCAAAAGAAACATTCAGTGTTACTCTAGTTTGTGGGTGACTTTAACTTCCTTATATTTCACTTTAAGCCAGCAAGGGCACTTGTAAGAAGCTGGACGCCCACTTGTCTGTTTGGGTTTTGAGGCTGGGCTCTTGTAGCCCAGGCTGGCCTTGAACTTGCTATGCAGACAAGGGTAACCTGGAACTTCTGCTCCTCCTTCTCCTACCTTCCAACTAGCTGGGGATTATAGACAGAGTCACCATGCCAGGCTTGGATGCTCACTTTCTCTGAGTATGAAGAGACAAAGTACCAAAGCCTGACAGTCAGTGGTGTTCTAACCACCATTTCTAACAATCCCGCTAGGGAAGGAGAAATACAAACAGATGGGCAGGTTCTGAGAGGAAGCCCAGGACCTCCAACCAACCCATGGACATTTTCTTATACAAGACATTTTCTTATACAAGATCTACAAAGCAGAGGCAGAAGGGCAGGAGAAGACAGTCTGCTGACTGCCTGAGCTCAGTCTCTACCACGGAGCAGGGTTCAGCAATCATCACCTGTGAAATCAATACTGTGGCTCATGCGGTGTCTCACTCTGGATGAACGGAGTGCCCCAAAGGTACCCCAAGCAAGGCAGTCAGGCCATCGTCATTGCTCTAGGTTGCCCACCATGACTAGATGGCGAGACCCTGTTGCCAAAGAGACACCACACACTTTCGTTGCAGCTCTTGACCAGGAAGCCTCCCCAAAGGCTAGCCTTCATAGTGTTGGAAGGTGCTAGTCAGGCTGCGAGGAGAAGAGATCATGGTCTCCCCCTGCGCTGGGCCCTGCACACTATCATACCAACCCGCAAGCAGCTGTATATCCTGGAGCCACAATGGCAGGACTAGGGGTCACCAACCATCTCTTGATTAAGTCTGAGGTCTTCTCCACAGCAGGGAATTCGTCCATGACATTGTAAGAAGGCAAAAATCCATGCCTATGAAGTCATCGGCTCTAGGGGAGAACCTACTGGTGTCTTATAGATATTCATGCTGCAAGACTGCTTCCTAAATACTCATGCTTATATTCATATATTTGTGCTGGGCAGAAAAACCCCTTATTGTGGTGTGTGGGGGTTAATCAAGTGATGTCTTACTTTACGAAAGCAGAGCAGAGGTGGCTATGAGTGTACTCAGCCATAGATGGGACATCTGTATCCAACACCGCCCAACACACGCACACACTCACAGACAGACAGATGGACGGACGGACAGACAGACAGACATGCACACCTAAGGTTCGGGGGCAGAGAGAATAGGAAGTGGACAATTGCCGGGAAATGCTGCCCTCAGGTCAGCACTTGTGAACCCAGAGCAGCTATGGTTACCTAAGTAAGACCTGCATAATAAGATCAAGTCAGCTAGACGTCTGGTCAGCATGGACGAGGGAGGTTTCCCCAGTCCCAACCCCAGCCAGAGTGTGCTTGGCCATTGATGGCTGCTGGGGGAGGACTTTTGCCACCGGTTGGTTCCCCATGCAAAACATATATGGGCAGCACAAACTGGACTCAGTTAAATTAGTAAATAATAAAATATAGAACGGAGCATGAAGTTGAGAGGGAGACATGAGAGAAAGTCCTGGGAGAGCGCTGGTGTGGGGAATCATGTGTGTGTGTGTGTGTGTGTGTGTGTGTGTGTGTGTGTGTGTGTGATATAATCAAGATACTTTATATACCTGTATTAAGTTTTCAAAGAATAAATAAAATAAAGCTAAAGAATTGGGCCTGGCCACTGTCGGTGGACTTTGTAGTGGAACCACAGCACCGGCCAAGGTGATAAAACACTTCTTACTAAACTTTCCCCCATGATCCTCAAAGCTCCATGGAACATGAACTATAATGACTAAGAGTTCTTTTTTCCCCGCCCTGGGACGGAACATGCAGAGTCTAAGTTGGTCACACCCTGTCAGGCTATAACGTTGTTTTCCTAAAAGCAACCTAGATGCTCTTCTCGTGTCTGAAACTCAGGGACCTCATTCTACATGCCGTGCAAGCATGTCATGTGGGAGAGGCATGGACTGGCTAGCTCGGTTGTGTTTATTCCGTCTCAGAGTCGAAAGGACTGCATGGAGTCCCCAGCTCCTCATCCATTGCTGGGAGCCGATTTGAATGGCTGCCATTACAAGATGGCATTTGGCCCTGGCCTGGCTTGATAAGATTGCAGTTCTTCTACCAGAAAACAGGGTGAGTTGTTGTTATCTAGCTGCCCACACTCCCTCTGACCAGCAGGGGAACTTCCTTGTGGTCTGTAATTGACAGGGATGTTCCCCTGCTTTCTTTCTGGCAGGTGGGTCTCCAGAAAAGCAGTTAAAGTATCAAAGGTTGCTAGGCAGACTCCCTATATAAGCAGCTGCAGCTCAGAGCTCAGGGCCCCTTGCTTTCTGCTCTCCCTATAACCAAGAGGCTCCAATAAAGCGTGATTTGGGAAGAATCCTCGTCTGGTGGCTGTTCCTTCCTGCTGGTCAGGGAGTTCGCTTCAATCCATGTCTCCTTGGCTTTCATGGTGGATAGGAGGAAACTCGCTGCTCCTGATGCTTGTTTTTCTGTCAAGATTCTTTCTCTTTTTCCTGAATCTTACTTTTTACATCCCCTAATTTACACATAATTCTGGGCAGGGACCAAATGACAGGTTCTCATGGATCAGAGATCTGTTAAATAATAACCACAGCCATCCTGGTTCAGAATTCAAATCACAGTCGCATAAAGTCGTGGTACAGTACTTGCCTGGCACATTTGCTGTGGGATTCTCCTCTGTATGTTGTGAATACCATTGTTTAATAAAGGAACTGTCTTGGGCCTGTGATAGGGTAGAGTAGAGCTAGGAGGAGAACTAAACTGAATGCTGGGAGAAAGGAGTCCTGCCAGAGACGGACACCAGATGGAAATTTACCCAGTAAGCCACAGCTACATGGTGATACACAGATGAATGGAGATGGGTTAAATTAAGATGTAAGAGTTAGCTAATAAGAAGCTAGAGCTAATGGGCCAAGCAGTGATTTAATTAACTGTTTCTATGTGCTTATTTCGGGTCTGAACTGCCGAGCAGCCGGGAACCAATAAGTGGCCTCCTTCAACACACACGTACACACACACACATACATAACCCAGAACACACACCCACACACACATGCATACAGATTCACACACATACACACACATAACACACATGCACACAGTAATGGCAAGAGAAGTTCCATTGAAGATTTAAAAAAAAAATACTCGGCTCTGTTTTTTCCCACTGGCAAACCTAAGAACTGTCCACCTTTAACACTCCTTCAGAAATAAAGTTAAAAAAGAAAAGCTATCATTTGGTGCAGAAAAGTCTCAGGCACAGGGCACTTACCTGCAGTCCCCAAAGTGAGAAGTGGGGACAAGAATCAGGAATTCGAGGTCATCAATACTGAGAAATGTGAGGGATGACAGAGTGGCTAATGTCTGTAATCCCGGTACTTAGGAGGCTAAAACAGGAGGATCACCATGAGTGCCAGGCCAGCCTGGGCTACGGAATAATACCATTTCAAAGTAACACCAACAAAAACAAGTAAAAAAGAAAAAGCAGCTGGGGTGGTGGTGGTGCACACCTTTAATCCTAGCACCTAGAAGGCAGAGAGACAGGAAGGTCTCTGAGTTCTTGAGTTCCTGGTCTACAGAGTGAGTTCCATGACAGCCACGGCTCCACAGACAAATCCTGCCTCAAAAACCAACTGTCTCGAAAAACCAAAAAGAAAAAAAAAAACAACCACCAAAAAAAAAGGATGACTGGCCAGCAAGATGGCCTAGCTGGTCACAAGTCTGACGCCCTGAATCCAACCCCAGACTTGGGTACAACCGTCTTCTGTCCCCTACACGTGTGCTGCCCGTGTCCCTGACTCAGAGTACAAAATACATACAGGTAAAAATAAGTTTAGAAAGAAAAACAGGACTAAACTTGACTGTAGACTTTAAGAAAAGCTAGAGCAAAGTTTGGGAAACTAACAATTTCTGTAGCAGCAGAGACTCCCAGGCAAGCTTGTGGTGGAAACAGCAGTTGGCGGAACCAGAAAGAAGATGCCTCACCTGTATCGGCACCGCCATCTTCACCTTCATCTCCCGAGTTCTCGATTTCCTCAATAACCATCCTCTTCCCTTTGGTTTGGGGCTCGGAGGCAGGTTCTGCTTTCTTCAGCTCGCTTTCAACCTCTGACAAGGTTTTCTGCAACATAATTGGTTTTCTTTCAATAAAGAACACAATCATTCTTTTGTTTTTCAGAGACAATCCTTGCTCCCACTGTTAGGAGTCCCAAGAGGACCAAGCTACACAACCACAGAATATGTGCAGAGGGTTCAGATAAGAACCATATAGGCTCTCGGGTTGTCAGTTCTGTCTCTGTGAGTCCCGTGAGCCCAGCTTAGCTGGTTCTGTCACGGCCATGCTTCCTGGTAAGAATATGAAGCTGCTTTAAAATGAACCAACAGAAGACTTTAAACCTCAGGCTAGTTTCCTTTTTACAATGATTTCGTTGTTTTATCTGATTAAAAATGATATGTCCACTATAAAATAAGCAAACAAATGAATGAACAGCGAATAACAAAATAAAACAGAAGCAAAATGGGGCTTAAGACACAGCTCAGCAGTTAAGAGCATTGGCTGCTCTTGCAGACGACCTGGGTTCAACTCCCAGCACCCACATGGCGGCTCACAACCATCTGTAACTCCAGTTTTCGGAGCTCTGATGCCCTCTTCTGGCTTCTCAGGCACTAAAATAAGGATGTGGTGCAGAATCAGGACGCAAAACACCCAATACACATAAAATACATTAAAAAGACAGAAACCGAATCACGGGGCTCCTCCCATTCACTTAGCAATACTGACATCTTGGTAAGCTTCCAGATGTTTCTGTGCGCGCGCGCGCGCACACACACACACACACACACACACGGGGTGGGGGGGCAGTTTATGTAGCTGAAGTCCTCACATGTGCTGTGAAGGGCAGTGTTCAAAGGTCTGAGATAGTTTGAGCCACTAAAAAGAAAGTATTTGTATTGTCCCTCTCTGCTGAACATTTAAAAATTATTTTATTTAGTGCTTGTGTGAGCGTATGCCACATGCTTGCTGGCGTCTGCAGAGGTCAGAAGAGGGTGCCGATCCCCTGCAGCTGGAGTTCCTCAGTCATACGCAAACCCACTGAGCATGCAGCACTCTTGTGGGTTCCTCTGTCTAATCAGGACGTGAGATCAAGGGGAACTGTGAGGAAAAGACCCTCCTGTCTGACCTAAGATGCGGTGGTGGTTTGAATGCCTCCCATAGGCTCATATTTGAATACTTGGTCCCTCGTGGGTGGATCTGTTTGGGGAGGATTGGGAGGTGTAGCCTTACTGGAAGAGGTATGTCACTAGGGGTGTGCTTTGAGGATACTGTCTTCCTGTCTGTTTACTGATTATGGAGAAGTTGGAAGCTCTCTCTCTCTCTCTCTCTCTCTCTCTCTCTCTCTCTCTCTCTCTCTCTGCACACCTTTAAGGACTCAGAAGGCAGAGACAGGCAGATCTCTGAATTCCAGGCCAGCCTGGCCTACAAAGAGAAACCCTGTCTTCAAAAGACAAAAGACAAAGACGTAACCTCTTAGCTGTTGCTCCTGAACTACGCCTGCCTGACTGTTATCATGCTCCCCACCATGATGGTCATGGACCAACCCTCTGGAACTGTAAGGAAGCCCACAGTTAAATTCTTTCTTTTATAGGAGTTGCCTTGGTCATGGTATGTCTTCACAGCAAGAGAACAGTAACTAAGACAGATACTGTGTGTGCCACTGAAGTCATCTAATTTACAGAGTGAAATCTCATATCTTTCCGGGGCTTGACAGTTACTCTTGAGGCCTTAGTTGGGTACTGCAGCACCTAGCCGGTTCACCCAGGTGGGGACGGGTGCTGCCAACACTAGGCTAACATCATTCTGTGGCCGTGGTGTTCACTCACAGCCCTATCCAGTAACTGCTGTGAGCGCTGTGTGATTTTCTCAGAAAAGCAGCGCTGACTCCATAAGTGGAGAAAGGTATCTGTTGCTCAGTGGTGATTCCATAGGTCTGTGTAACCCCTTTCTTCCTCCTTCAATTGCTGTCTCGTGGTGGTGGTGACAGTGACCGCCTAGGCAAGCACTCTTCCATTGAGCTGTCCCCGTCCCCACACGCGCGTTCCTCAACAGTTTGCTCTCTTCCATTCCAACTAGACGTCAGCCCTTCCCAGCTCCCAACTTTGTGAAGTCGCGGCCTCAGCGAGGCTCACTCAGCAGGACTAATATCATTTTTAACACACGCTCGGAAACAGCTGGGTGTGGTGGTGGTGCACACCCTTAATCCCAGCACCTGGGAGGCAGAGGCAGGAGGACCTCTGTGAGTTCAGTGCCAGGCTGGTCTCTCTAGGGAGCCCCGGACCAGCCAGAGTGACAAGGTGAAACCCTGTCTTAAAACCCCCAAAGTAAATAAAATCAGAAATGGAAAAGACAGAGTTAGGTTTTTATAACATTTTCTAGACTTACCTTGGCCACATCATTATGAGGTTCCACACGCAGCACCGTTTGCAGGTCCTCCCTGGCCTCCTGGAGCTTGTTCTGGTGTTTGTAGGTAGTAGCACGTCTCAGGAGAGCTGAAAAGGCACCCGCATGAAGGCGCGGCAGTTTAACGCACAGCCCCGTGGCTTTGTTGCGGTTTGCACAGGACACGGGTCGGTTTGCACAGAGCCGGGCGATGGTGGTGCACGCCTTTAATCCCAGCACTCGGGAGGCAGAGGCAGGCGGAGGGAGGCAGAGGCAGGCGGATCTCTGTGAGTTCGAGGCTAGCCTGGTCTACAAGAGCTAGTTCCAGGACAGGCTCCAAAGCCACGGAGAAACCCTGTCTCGAAAACAAACAAACAAACAAAAAACAAAAACAAAAAAAAAGCTCGAACCCCAGGTCCGTGTCTGTGTTGTGGTGCACACAGAAGGTGCCCTGTTGCCCACAGAAGGGGCTTCACTGGGCGTCAGTCTGCTCTTTCGATCTCTGAGACTTTCGTTCATGCAAATTATGCTGTGCTCAAGTCCATCCAGCCCCTCCCCTCCAATCCTTTCCCCGCTGCCTCCCAACTTTCACTTCCAATTTCGTGAGCTCTTTTTCTTAAAGCAAGCAAACAAAAGAACCTACTGCGTCCACGCAGAGTTGAGTGTGTGTGGGCAGTCTACGTAAGTGTGAACCGTGTGCTAGTTTGAACGAGAAACGTCCTCATGGGCATCGGTATTTGAAGGCGTGGCTCCAGTTGGTGAGGCTGTTTGTGGAGGTTAGGGGGGTGCAGCCATCCCGGGTTAAGTCTGACACAGGGAGCCGGCTCTGAGAGGGAGAGCCAACTAGCAGTGTTAAAAATGTGAGCTTTCAGTGGCCTGCTCCGTCTGCCACGCCTCCCTGCCGCGACGACTCTTTTCCCTCTGGAATCATAAACCCCCCAAAAGTCTCTTTCTTAAGTTGCCTTCGTCACAGTGTTCTAATAAAGCAAAGAAAAGTAACCCAAACGCGTCTGGAGAAAGCGGACTCCCTAGGCAGCTTCAGTCCCCTCTGAATAACTAACTGGTCCTCTGGCAGCACGGACCCGCCAGCTCCTCCCCTCTCGCCCTTTCCAGCCCTGCACCGTGCCTGCAGCACGGGAAGCTTTCACAGAACAGCAACACCTGGCTTCTTTAGCCATTGCTGCCTGTAGTTCGTCATTTCCTGGGAATTTAGAAGACCCCTCACGGAACTTTGGTAAACGCCGATCGGCAAAGGCTAGGTTAATAAAGCACTTTAGCATTCTCGATGGGGCCGGTTATTTTGGTGGCAGTCGGGAGGGTTGTCTTTGTTGGGCTTAATTTGGTTTAGTTTTCTGAGACAGGGTCTCATAGCACAGTCTGGTCTTGAACTCCCTGGACAGCCAAGTACCTTTAAACTCTGGTCTCCCTGCCTCCACCTTCCAGACTGTTCCAGTCTATACAGCTGCTGTTGATGTAATGATGAGACCTGGGTGTGGTGGCTGTGGCAGAGACCTACATCCCAGCGTTCAGGGCGGTAAAGCAGGGCCAGCCGGTCTCAGAAAATAAACTCTGCTAAAATTATCCAAAAGTGAACTTCGCATGTGGAACCACGGTGGAGCCCCGGTGAGCACATGGCCGGGGCCGGAAACTGAGTACTTTGGTGATTTGTGCCAGATTTCTTTTGTTTCAATTTATAATTTAATCATCATTTAACACTAACAGTGTACCTGTCTAGTCCTTTGGTCCATTATAGGAGGTTATTTTGTGTAGTCAGACGGTGTCTTGAGAAAAAAAATAGGCTTAACAATTCTGAAATGTGAGAAATGGCGTATCAGATGTATTTTAATATGTTATCACAGCAAACAAGCAGAAATTAAGCAAAGTTCTCTTGTTCTATAACTCAGTTTTAGCCTTAGAATGAGCCATGAAAACCTAAAGGATAAACCATTTTTTAAAATCTTTAACCAAACTTCATTATTATTCAGGTCTCTAAACTCCCACGAAGCAGCAGTCATGAGAGAAGACTGATGTTTGTAATGTTTAATTTTAGAATATTTGAGTTATCGGGGAGTTGTGAGGTTAGTGCAGATCTCCTCTGACCCCCCATGAAGCCTCCTACAACGTGACCGTCTTACCATCTCTTGATTGGCTACCATAGTCAAAGAATAAAGGACTTGATTCCAAATCAGATTGATTAAAAATGACGTGCCCAAGGTCGTGGCTCACATACAGAATCCCGAGACTGCCCGAACCATGGGAGCAGAGAGTCGCTGTCTAGTTACCTTTGATGTTTCCGGGCTCGAGCTCCAAGGCCTTCTCACAGTTGTGGAGAGCGCTGCTCCACCGCTGCAACCTGATTTCCGCTTGCGCTCGATTGTTGTAGGCAGACACGGTGGGAAGGGCTGATAAACTCCTACGAGAGAATGGCAGGTTGGTGATGGGGAGGCCAGAGACAAACTCGGCTAAAGTTGTGTTGAACGTGGAGTGTCCTCCCAGGCTGGTGGCACGGGTGGTGATTGGTTCTGGAAACATCGGGAGGCTAGGCCTGGCTGAAGAAGAGAGACTCCTGGGACTGTGCCCTTGGGCTTCTCTGTCTTTGCCCCTGGTGCACGGATGCCCTCATCCCCATCCCACATCATGCCGGCAAGCCCACCGTGAAGCGAACAGCTTGTTCCCACCACCAAGATGCTCAGCCTCACTTCAGAGCCAAGCTAACACCAACTGTGGGTTCAACCCTCATGAGCCAAAACAAAGTTTCCCTCCTCCGAGCTGTGGTTCTTGGGTATTTACACAGCTGTGTAAAAGTAACGAGTGCAAAACAAATATGTATTGTGTAAGTGCTGAACTGTGTTCCCTTCAAAGTTTATTTGTTGAGCCGGGCGATGGTGGCGCAGGCCTTTAATCCCAGCACTCGGGAGGCAGAGGCAGGCAGATCTCTGTGAGTTCGAGATCAGCCTGGTCTACAGAGCTAGTTCCAGGACAGGCTCCAAAGCTACAGAGAAACCCTGTCTCGAAAAAACCAAAAAAAAAAAAAGAAAGAAAAAGAAAAAGAGCGAGTTCCAGGAGAGGCTCCAAAGCTACAGTGAAACTCTGTCCCCCCCCCCAAAAAAAACCAAAAAACAAAAACAAAACAAAAGTTTATTTGTTTAAGCCCAAATTTTAAGCCCTTTAAGCCCACAGTGTTTCGGGACATGAGTCTATTGGGATGTAGGCTTTAGAGAAGGAGTCAGGCCAAGGCTCCAGCCCAGAGTACAGACCTCGGAGCAATTCCCAGCACCACTGTCATGGCCCCCTTTCCAGTCACTGTGATAGAAACAACAGTGCAGCCAGGCTGACTTTGGCTCACAGTGCAAACGCAGCCCATCATAGCACAAGCAGGTAGCAGAGAAAGAGGTGTGCTGGGGGACAGTGGGCTTTTGTCCTGCCACTGGTATTCTTTTTAATAAAGCACTGATTGGTCAGTAGCCAGGCAGGAAGTAGAGGCAATGAGAACAGGAGAATTCTGGGAAGAGGAAAGCTCAGTCTGCAGTTGTCACCCTGACATAGAGGACGCAGATGAGAATGCCTCGCTGATGAAAGGTACCAAGCCACGTGGCTAACACAGACAAGAATTATGGGTTAAGATGTAAGAATTAATTAATAAGAAGCCTGAGCGACTAGGCCAACCAGTTTATGATAAATGTAGACCTCTGTGTGCTTCTTTGGGACTGAACAACTGCGGGACCTGGCGGGACAGAAACCTCTGTCCCAGAGGTGAAAGTGTGCTGCTGCTAAGCATCCTATCACCATGGATACAGTTCAGGATCCTTGGCAGGGAAAGGCACCAACACAGCGGGTGGGTTGTCCCAACTCGACACCATCAAGATAATAATCCCCCGCAGGCAGGGTGAGGGACCCAAGCTCCCACATGATTCCAGACTCTGTCAGGGTAACAAATAGTACCAGCCATTGCCACCATCACCATTTAAAAAAAAAAAACTTAAAAAAGAGATAATTAGCTTACTATGAGGTCCTTAGAATGGACTCTAGCCTAACAAAACTGATACCCTTATAAAAAGAAGAGATTAGGGCGAAAAAGAGTGACAGGCACACAATGTGGGCATATAAGACAGGTCCCTGTCAGCCTAGGACAGAGGCCTCTGAAGAAACCAACCCTGCCTTCACCTTGAGTTTAGACTTTTAGCCTTCAGAAGTGTTGATATACATCTTGTTCAGACTACTAGGTGTAGTGATATTTTATTTGTAATCTAACAAATAAAGCTTGCCTGAAGATCAGAGTGTGAAGCTAGCCACTAGTTAGCCGTAGAGGCCAGGCAGTGGTGGCGCACACCTTTAATCCCAGCACTGGGGAGACAGAGCCAGAGAGATCTCTGTGAGTTCAAGGCCACCCTGGGCTACGGAAATTGATCCAGTCTAAAAGAAACAGAGCCTGGCGTGGTAGATCACGCCTTTGATCCCAGCACTAGGGAGGTGGAGACTGGAAGGGATATGGCTGGGAGGAGAGAGGAATATAAGGCGGGAGGAGACAGGAGCTCAGATGCAGTCTGAGCAGGCAGTGTGAGGATGCAGTCTGAGGATCTGTAGATTACCCCTTCAGTCTGAGGATTCTGTAGATGTAAAAAGGTCTCTCTAGTGGCTGACTGCACTGCTTCTCTGATCTCTCAGCTTCCACCCCCTAATATCTGACTCTGGGTTTTTATTATTAAGAATAAGAATTCGTGCAACAACTAAGTCTGTGGTATTTCGGGATAGCAGTCCTAGCTAAATAATATAACCTATGTCTCTGAAATACAGTTCCCTCCTCTCAGATGACTCTAGCTCATGTCAAGTTAACATAAAAGGAGCCAGCGTGCCTACTGCAGGTCCCGAGTATCTATCTATGTATTCCATGTCACAGAGCTACTTCACAGGGGGTATCATTGCTCCATCCATTTAGAAAACGAGAAATATGTGCAACTGAAAATCTAAGGTGTGCCTATCAATAGTCACAGGTAGTAAGTACAGACAAGAGCCCCTCCTGGACAGTCAGCTTGCTGTCTTGTCTCCAGTAACCACCTAGTCCTCACAGCACCCTCGAGGCTTAGAGCTTTATCACCTTGAGGAAATTAAGGCAAGAGAGGTGAGGCATCTGCCCCAGTATAGAAGGCAGCAGACCTCAATTCTCTGATCCATCAGACCATACTGCTTAAATTCTTCTGCTAGCTGACCCCACAACAAAGAAGGTAATGAAAATGTCACTCTCTAATGGACAGGAGAATCCACTAGTGAAAATCCACAGCAAGAAAACAATCAGCTGGGTGAGATGCTGGGTGCCTGTAATCCCAGGACCTGAAACAGGGAAGCAGGAGGATCGGAAGTTCAAGGCCAACCTGGACTCAGAAGACTGTCAGGTAAAGGAGTGGGGGTGAGGGAGGGAGGGTGGTTGGGAGGTAGGGTGGGTGGGAGGGAGGGAGGACGAGGATAAGCGGCAGGGCTGACGTCCACCTGACTGAAGACGGGAGGCTGTACTGAATGAACAACCCATGACTATCCCTTCTACATGAAAACCTGCTATGGGACAAGCCCCTCACTGGGCAATGAGGAGACAATAAAATAAAACAACCGAGCAAGCGAGCTCTGCCCTGGGAGCTCATGGTGCCTTCAGAATCAGACTGCACCAATCTGAACCTTAGCTCTGAGAAGAGCTGTGAACGACTGTGAGCCGCTACCAGAGCCGCCTAACCTGGCAACCATGTGCTGTGTTACAGAATAGAGACCTCACTTCCTCTAAGGGAAGTCAAAGCTGAGCCCTAAAAGATAAAAGAGGGGAGGGAAACATTCACGGAGACCTTGTGGTCGCAAGTGAATTCATGACGTCACAAGTATAATACTCTGAGTGATTCCCACATAGACTATTCAGTTTATTTGTGTGGTTCCAACAATTAAAACATCACTTTAATTTTACATGTATGGGTGTTTGCCTGCATATATATCTATGACCACATGTGTGCCGGTGCCTAGTTGGATCCCCTGGAACTGGAGTTACAGCAGGTTAATGGCCATGTGGATGTAAGGAACTGAACCTCTGGAAGAGGAGCAAAGTCCTCAACTCCTGAGCCATTGCTTCAGCCCCTAAGATAGCACAATTCAGCCCCAGTAAGATGAAAACCCCCTTGCCTGGTGTAATACATCACGGCCTCTTCGTAATCTCCAGCGTGGAAAGCCTCATTTCCTTTTTCCCTTTCACGATTGGCAAGAAGACACTTTTCCTTCTCAGTTAGACCTGAAATAAACACACACGAAAACAAAAACAAAAACAAAAACAGAACCGAAGACCATTTCTCTAAATGCAGGCGTGCTTTTGTTTAAGGGCAGTCCTGGGACTAGAACCTGGGGTCTCAGGCACACCCAACAAGCCCTCTGCTGCTGTGCTACATCCCCCACCCCAAGGTACCTATTTTGACTGGAGCAGGAAGCCATAGACTAAACAAAACCAATTAAAAGATTTCCTAAGCGTAGAGCTATTTCTTTTTTTCTAATCATCACCAGGTTTTTTAGGAGTTTTCTTTTTTTTGTCCTTTTTGTTTGTTTTTGTTTTTGTTTTTTCAAGACAGGGTTTCTCTGTAGCTTTGGAGCCTGTCCTAGAACTCGGTCTGTAGACCAGACTGGCCTCGAACTCACAAGGTCTGCCTGCTTCTGCCTTCTTAGTGCTGGGATCAAAGGTGTGCACCATGGCTGCCCAGCTAGGAGTTAGTTTTCTTTTGACTAGTTTTGTTTTACTTTGAAGGTTATGTACGGACTTCAGAGGAAAAACTGTCTTGCTTCTTTTGTTCAATGAAAAAAAGAAAAAAAAGAGGGAATTTAAAGGAAGAGGATTGGAAATAGGAAACAGAAAACAAGTGAATATTCTAAAAAATTAGGTTTATATGTAAACTTCATTATTAAGGCCAGCCATAGTGGTACAATAGCACTTGAATAATGAATAATGGAGGAAGGACAATTGGAAGGCCAAGGTCAGCATTAGCTATACGTGGAGTTCAAGGCCCACCTGGGCTACGTGAGACCCTGTTTCAAACAAAATTGAGTAATTAAAGAGAAATAAATTTGTTAGAAGTGGTCAACTCTGACCAAAAATCTATAAACTTGAATGGAAACCAACAATGCTCAAAGACAAGGTTTCCTGGCTGACAAGTTTTATCCTAACTCACAGGCGGGAAAAGGATGCAGTATTTCCATTCTCTCTTATTACCTGCTGTGTCTAGTTTTGTCTCAATTTTAGACAAATGAGCCTTGTTGTTTACTATTGTCTTTTCCTTGTAATCTTCATCAATTTTTGAACATTCTTTTTCCACGTCAAATCTGAAAGAACAACAAAAATGGCGGAAATAAATAGCATCCTACAAGTAAGAAATAAACTCATTAGTGTATCGAAAGAGGAAATGCTTGGGACAGACTCAGTATGGGAGTTGAGATTTGGTGGCTTTGTTTTGTTTTTCTGTTTGTTTGTGGGCTTTTTTTTGTTGATCTTGTTTCTTTTTGTTTTTCCAGAGGGTTCACTATGTAACCCTGTCCTGGAACTCACTCTGTAGACCAGGCTGGCTTCAAACTCAGAGATCCACCTACCGCTGCTTCCTGGGTGCTGGGATTCAAAGTGTGCACCACCACTGCCTGACTGAGATTTTTTTTCCCCTAATGCTGGCAAATATTTGCATCCACCCAATGAGATCTATGAGGAATCCACAAGTTAAAACACAACACTCACGCCTGCTTCGTATACATGCAACCTAAGCATAGTTTCATATAATGCTTTAAATGATTTTATGAATGAAACAAACGTCTCATTGTGTGGACTCATCCCCTGACCATGCTAAGAGTTCCAGATGGGGACATTTGGACATTAGATTCTTGTGTTACTAATGTTCAACCTGTACTCTGTCCATACTCTGAAGAGAAACACTCTTCATAGGTTTGTTCCTTGAGTTGTCTGCATTCCTCCTCACATGGTGGCACCCACTTATCCCAGCGCTGGGAGCAGAGGCAGGTGGATCTTTGAGAGTTCAAGGCCAGCTAGAGTTATGTGGCAAGCACCATATAAAAAGTGTTGGTGGCTTTACTAATTTGATACACTTGATTTATCAGGTTTATACTATTTTAAATTATAGGATCTAATGAAGAAATATGAAACGTACTTATCCCACTCTGCATAATCCCTTGGGATTTTCTTCTTGACTGGCTTACTTTTAGAATATACTTCCTGAAAGAATAAAATCATATTTCGTGAGACACTTTCAGTCTAAGATCACCAGGATTTATTATAAATGCACTGTGATCCATGAGAGTAAGATACATAAATGGAATGGATCAAAAATATAGGTTTCCTTGAGGTTAAAACAACCCCAGCATCATGATATAATAAAGTACTGAGGTAAAAGACAAGGTTCAAATTTTTATAGTTAATCCTGAGGATAATCTCACAGACTTTTAAGGACATACATAATATTTGAAAATTCACATGTGAGCATTAATGTTTTTCTTAAAATGAAAGCAGCACTGAGTTCAGTCTTCTTAAGCCGAGGCATTTAGAGGAGCGAGAACAATGATTTGCCGTATTAGTCAGAGCTCTTTTGTTTGTCATGACAGACATTCAATTTGGAATAATTCCAAAAATAAAAATAAAAAAGCAGGTCATAGCAAACTGCTGCTGAGGCTTCCCGGGTCTGCTCTCCAGCCTTTGCTCTCTCCCCGACCCTGCACTCCCTGACTGACGACAATGTGCTTCCTCCTTGTGACAGGTGACACGGCCACTGCAGTCTAGGTTATAACCACCAAGGCCTCATCGGAGTGAACAATAGTGGCCCTCCTCTCTTCTATCCCGTAGAGAAACTACAAGGAAAGGCTCCAACGAGCTGTTCAGGGGCAAAGTGACCCAAACTAGGTCCTAGACCCCACTGCTGATGATGGGGAGGTGGGCAGGTTCTGCACACTAGCCATTAGACCGGGGAGCACTTAATCTCCCTGAACACATCATACAATGCTACCCTTGGAATGTACACAGGGAAGGGAGCTGTGAAGGTGAAAGTAGACACTAGGGGCAGCTGTCGTAGCCGAGGATGGCCAGCAATACTAGCAGCTGGAATACCAAGGAGGAATCCTCCCCTCCAGGCTTTAGGAGCATGGCCTTGCCAATGCCCTAGCCATAGAATTCCAGCCTCTGGAACTATAAAGCACATTTCTCTTGTCTTAAACCAACCAGTTTGTTAGAAAACTAACACAAGTGGCACAACTTAGTTGTTAAGAAGAGCTGTAGAGACAAAACACTGGAGCACTAGACCTGAAACAACAGATAAGAACACTGGCTGCTCCTGCTGAGGACCCAGGTTCAGTTCCCAGCACCTGCATGGTGGCTCACAACCATCTCTAATGGGGTTTTTATGTCCTCTTCTGGTGTGCATGAAGACAGAATACTTGTGTGCATAAAAAACACATAAACAACAACATAGATATAAGATTAACAAGAACACAAAATGGAAGGTCTTGGGTAGTCATTCTGTCAGAAATAGCAAGATGGTCAAGTGCACGAAGGGACAGAGGGCCATCTCTACACGCTTAAACCATTGTGTGCCACTTCCTTCACACAGGCAGTCAGCTGACTTACACAGTGACACAACCTTTGTGACTCTACCATAGGCAGAATTATCCCCCAAAGTTGGAAACACTGAGCAATATCTTTCATGCTCTTAAAAATTGGCCAAAGTAGCAAAAGAGAAAAGATGAAAGATGTTGACCTCAAAATGCAAGCCTTCAGAAAAGGTAGCTTCATTTCCACCACCCATTGATCAGATCTAACTTTACATAGGAAAGCAGACAGGCCTGATGGCACAGGCCTGTAATTCCAGCTATTTGGAAAGATAGAAAGGAGAGTCACAGGTCCAAGGCTAGCTTAGAAGGAGACACTGTCTTAAAAAGTAAAAGTGGTATACAGTCATTACTCAGTGGCACAGGCCTTGTTAAGTGTGAGGTCCTAAGTAAACTCTAGTACCACACCAAAAATAAAAAAAGAAAGGGAAAGGGAGGAGTGAAAGGAAAAGAAAGGGGGAGAAGAGGAATAATCAGGAGTTACCAGAAGAGGGAAACCCTACACACTTACATCACAGTGCATCAGAAGAGGGAACCCTACACACTTACATCACAGTGGTTTACTCTGGTAGACAGGGATATATATATATATCCCTGTAAGTCACAGCCACCACCCTTGTCCCTGTCAGTGCCCCCCATATTAGAAAGACCTACCTTGCCACTATGAGGGCAACTGTCTGAGCCACGAACTGGAGGCAAATGATCTTCCACTCCTGGATGTGCCTCGGGGTCATGAAAGTGCCTTGCATTTTCCTCTCTCTTGATTTCTGATACCCAACTCTGAGAAGGATGGAGCAGAAGGCAACTGTAGAGTGTGAGGTCACTGACCATGCATTAGGAAGGATGTGAAGAGCTCTCTTGGCTCACTTCCCGTGTCGTTCTCTCTGGAATATCTTTCCTTTTATTTTTGATTGTTATAAATACCCATAACACAAAATTTATTTCATTAATTTCATAATTCAGTGTGTCGTTAAGTCTCATTAAGAATATTTGGGGGCTGGCACTAGATGGCTCAACTGTTGAGGGTGCTTGCAGCTGAGCCTCAACAACTTGAGTTCAACTTCAGGACATGTGATGTGTGGTAGTTTGAATGTAACTGGCCTGGCCCCCATGGTCTCATAGGGAATGGCGCTCATAGGAGGTGTAGCTTTGTTAGAGTGGGCATACATAGCCTTGTTTAGATGTGTCACCATGGAGGTAGGCTTTGAGGTAACCTATGCTCAGGATCCAACCAGTTTCAGTTGACTTCCTGTTGCCTGCAAGTTATAGGACTTTTAGCTACTCTTCCAGCACCTGCATGCTGTCATGATAATAGCATAATAAACCTCTGAAACTGTAAGGGAGCCACCTCAATTTCGCACACACGCACACAGGCACACAAGCACACACACACACCAAATCAATGTAATTTTAAAATATGGCAAATATAAACAAACAAACAAAAGCAGCCAGACTGGACTCAACTAGGAAAGTAACAACTAGAAGTTCAATTATATTAAAACACAAAATGAAATCCAATGCATCTACAAGAAGTCTCGGAACTAATCTATAAATTCAACAAGATCACAAGGCATAAAGTTAAACTTTAAAGATCAATTTGATAATTATAAACTCATATACAATTTAAATTCTAGGATGAGAAAGATGGTTCTATGGCTAGGAGCATTTGACACACAACCAAGAGGCATGAGTTCAGACTCACATAACAGCCAGGAGTGATCTCACTAACACCTGTAGCCCTAGCTATGCTGGCAGTGGAAACAGAAAAGTCATGGGAGCTAGCAAAAACAAAAACCATGCAAGCTCCAGGCTCAGGGCAAGATCTTGCCTCAAAGGAACAAGACAGAGCATGGCAGCACAGAAAACTCAATGCCCTCCTCTGGCCTCTGAGGACATACACAGGTGCATGGAACCTACATACGCTGCACACACGAAATAACTAAACAAATGAAATCCCACCAACATGAACTATCTGGAGTAGCCAAAACCAGGAATAGAAAGCAATTGATAGTGGCTGGGAGCCTGGGAAATAGAGACTTTTTGTTTAATAAGCAAAGAATTTATTTTTTGCACAATGAAAAAGTTCTGGAGAGTGGGTGAGCAAGAATGTGACTATACTCAGAATATATTCAACACTTCTGAACTGTTGACAACAAAGGCAAAATGGTTAAAATGGCTGCAATCTGGCTCCTAGAGTGTATAAAGTTTGGATTTTATCTCAAGCATCTAAAAGAAAGTTAAGATGATGAATTTTATGTTATTTGTATCTTATGACAAATTTCATAATGAGGTGACTTGAGATAAATAAGAAATATGAAAAAAGAAATATGAAATAGGAATAAATTTAACTGGAAAAAGTATATATTTAAAAAATATTGCTGGGCGGTGGTGGTGCATGCCTTTAATCCCAGCACTTGGGAGGCAGAGGCAGGCGGATCTCTGAGTTCGAGACCAGCCTGGTCTACAAGAGCTAGTTCCAGGACAAGCTCCAAACCCACAGAGAAATCCTGTCTCTAAAAACAAAAAAAAAAATTAAGACACTACTGTATAAAATTAAAGACTATCTGGGCTGTGGATGCACTTCAGTGGTAAATCTTTTTTTTTCAATAATTTATTTTTATTTTATGTGCATTAGTATCTTGCCTGAATGTATGTTTCTGTGAGGATGTCAAATCTTATAGTTACAGACAGTTGTGAGCTACCATGTGGGTGCTGGGAATTGAACCTGGGTCCTCAGGAAGAACAGTCAGTGATCTTTTTTTTTTAATATTTATTTATTTATTGTGTATACAGTGTTCAGCCTCCTTGTATGCCTACAGGCCAGAAGAGGGCAGCAGACCCCACTACAGATGGTTGTGAGCCACCATGTGGTTGCTGGGAATTGAACTCAGGACCTTTGGAAGAGCAGGCAATGCTCTTAACCTCTGAGCCATCTCTCCAGCCCCCAGCCCAGTAAATCTTATACTAAGAAAAAGGGAGGCCTAGGTTCAATCCCTAGTGTCAGTGTGCTATGCACACACACACATACATACTTGCATACATACTTGTATGCATGGGATGTCTACATATATTATTAAATCATATTGAGAGACTACAAATAAAACTATATTATCAGCTCAATAAATGCTGAAAAAGTCTTGTTTTATAAAATTTAAAACATACTCATGAAAGAAATTCTTATTGAACAAGGATCAGGTAGCGGTTGGTGGCACACACCTCTAATCCCAGGACTCAGAAAACAGAGGAGGGTGAATCTTTGAGTTCAAGGCCAACCTGGTCTACATAGAAAGTCCCATGACAGCCAAGGCTACATAGAAAGATTCTATCTCAAAACAAATCAAACAAACAACAAAAAACAACCAAGGGACAGAGGTAACTTCCTAGTATCACAAAGGGTACTTGTATAAAATCTAAAGCTAACATTATACTTAATGATGAGAGGCTCATTTCATCTCTAAGATCTTAATGCAGAGCTTAATGAATGGAACAGTATACAATGGTCATGAATAAAAGCCTCAATATTGTTAAGATCTGGTTCGTAAGACAAATGTGGGGGAGCATGCCTTTCATCCCAGGTGGAGCTCTGGGAGGTCCAGGTCAGTCTAGTCAACACAGTACGTTATAAGTCAGCCAGAGAGACATAAAGAAACGGCCTCAAGAGGAAAACGGAACAAAACAAGATGTTAGCTCATGTTAGTTCTTCTGAAACTGACTTCAGAAGCAAGTGTGGCAGCCTACAATCCCAGCACTGGAGACACACAGGTAAGAGACTGGGAACTGAGGCCAGCCTGGGCTACAATGTAACATCCATAAGAAAAAGATCCAAACAGAAGCACACTTATTGTATAGAAACAAAAGCAAAGGACCTAAACAAAGCAAAACAGCTAACAAAAAGCACAGGTGTGCCGGCTAGTATTCTGTCAACTGGACACAAGCTGGAGTCACCTGAGAGGAGGGACTCTCAATTTAGAAAGTAGCTCCAGAAGACTGGGCCCTAGGCAGGACTGTAGAGCATTTTCTTAATTAGTGACAGGTGGGTGAGGGCCACTCCAGCTGGGAGCTGTAAGAAAGGAGGCTGAAAAGGCCATAAGGACCAAGCCAGCAAGCAGCACCCTCCATGGCCTGAGCTCAGCTCCTGCCTCGGGTTCCTGTCCTGAATTCTTCTATGATGAACTGTGATATGGAAGTGTAAGCCAAACAACCCTTTCCTCCTTGGGTTGATTTTTGTGGTGCTTCATCACGGCCAGGGTAACCCGGACTAAGACAGCAGAACCAAGAACTGTCCCCACCTGATTTCAAGGTTTGCCACAGAAACACTACCATCAAGACAACGGGAACCTGGTGTGGTGACAGGAGCCTGTGGTCCCTGCTCTTACAAAGCAGAAGCTGGACGATTAGGAGCTCAGAGCTACCCTCAACCCAGACATGGTACTCACTTCTCAAGAAAGCCTAAAACAAAAGCATGTTAAAATTCTTTGCTCAGATAACTTGAATCCTTATAATTTATCCAGGTGAAATCAAGAAAGCAAAAAAATTCACCACCAACAACAATGACAAAAATCACAGCCAACCATCAAGGTTTTTTGCTTTCTGCTTTTGTTGTTTGTGACAATCTTGTGCCGTCAAGATCGACTTCCAACTCACTATGTGACCAGGATGGAGCTCTTTCTGGTCCTCTGCCTCCCAAGTGCCAGGATTATAGGTGGCGGCACCACTCCCAGCCCCAAGTATCTTAGGGAGATGGCTCAGAGTTTAAAAGCACTGGCTGCTCTTCCGGAGGTCCTGAGTTCAATTCCCAGCAACCACATGGTGGCTCACAACCACTTACAATGAGATCTGGTACCCTCTTCTGACCTGCAGGTTGTACACGCAGGCAGAACACTGTATACATAATAAATAAATCTTAAAAAAAAAAAAAAGATATGGATGGTGACTGGATTGTGGTTGGACCTGATATAGAAATTTAGATTAAATTCACACACACAAACTCACAATGTTTGACTAGAATTAAGAAGTTGCCACTACTTCCTAAGTAGTCTCTTCTAAAAGCCATCCACTGAGCAGCAAGGCGGCTGGGATTTCAGGGATACACACTCTACCTTAATGTCACCGTCGATTCGTTCCCATTCCTCGGCTGTGAAGCTGGCCGCTGTCGCTGCAGGCTTATCTTTCCTCAGAGCTCGACTCCTGGGAGCCAAGCAGGTGAGGCGCTTCTCACAAAATTCCGTGAGTTCAGGGTAGTAGCCTTCTTCGCCCGACCTTAGAAAGCAAAAGCAGTTAGAATCTTAGGTTAGCACCTTATTTAGAGTTCCTCTAGACTGCTGGCTGGCAGACTGGGTTTCCCGGGACCCCCGTGGTTCTTTGATCTCAATGGCTGTGCAAGGTTGACGTTGGCCCTCCTATCAGGGAATTGACAGCGTACCCAGTAGTGAGGATGCCACAGGAACAGCCTACATCACAAAGCACCAAAGGTTAATATAGGGGATGGAGAGAGGGCTTGGCAGTTAAGAGCTCTGGCTGCTCTTCCAGAGGACCCGAGTTTGATTCCTCCACTGCATCTCACAACTTCCGACACTCCCAGTCCCGGTTAGCTGATACCCTCCATCCTCTTCTGAGCTCCGTGGCCACTGTATGCACACAGTGCATAGACATATGTGCAGGCACGCCACCCACATGCATAAAATAACACATTTAAAGTTGAATCCTACCTAACATATATGTTCATTGTATGCACAAAGCAATTTCAAAATATTGGAAATTCAATACTAGAGAAAAGCTGAGAGATAATATAGGCTTCCTTTCCAAGAAGTTTCTGTTTAAAAATAAAATCTCAGTATGAGTCAGGGTCTCATATATCCCAGGCTGATTTCTAACTCACTGTGTGGTTTGAGAATGATCATGAATTTCTAATCCTTCTGGGCCTGGGCTCACACTCCTAGTGATGGAATTGCAAGCATTTGACACCAAATTGCCCTGATGTGAATCAAACCCAGGGCCTCATGAATACTAGACAAGCATCTAAAACATCCCCAGCCCTTGTCACTTTTTTCAATGTATGAGGAGAAAATGGCAGAGAAACGACTTGGACAAAACACCCCTAAAATGAACCACTCAAGAAACAGAGTTCCTTCCCTAGAAAGATAGTCAAGTTCTCACCCCTCTCTGGCCTCCTTGGGTGTTGGCGTTCATGCCATGCAGATGTACGTACAAGATAAAAATAAATAAATCTGCTTTTTGAAGGGAAGAGGGTCAGAGAAAATAAAAGCAAGGACTAGTAAAGAGCCAGGCATTGCAACTATGTCCTGGCAAGGCAGGGGGGCTCATGATCCACAATGTTCTCCAAATCAAATCTCGCAGGAAACCCAAACAGGATTTGGTTGGCAGCCCACGGGGTGGTGGTTCTTGACATAGATTCTGAACCCACATAACCATCGACTGCATTGTTATCGGCACCTTTTCCTTCTCAGGCTTCAGGCGTAGACTGGCTGGGAGTGAGGCCCTTAAGCCTGCATTTTTTAACAGCCAGATCTGGGATACATGCATGAAGTGGACAACGGCACCGCGGGGCTCTGGTAACTCCCTGTTTCAGTCTCCCCACCGTCTTCCCTGGGACCGGGCAGCCCTGTGTCCTCGCGCCCTCCCCAGCAGCTGCACTTGTTGCTGCTTTACCTCTTCTTGGACAGCGGAGAGGACACAAGAGTACCCCCTTGGATCCAAATCAGCCTACGTCCCATGGAGAAGTCCATGTGGCCAGAACCCTCCAGAACCACAGTCTAAAACCAATGGACTAACCTCAATATTTGAAAAGTCTCTAATACGTCACAACAGAAGGCGACGGCATAATCAAAACTGCCATGTTTAAGCATGAAATTAATTTTTAGATGCTTACCTCAACACACAAAGAATTTTTTCCAGGTGTTTCACGTCTGAACACTGTTCAATATACTTGAAATCCAAGTGCTCAACAGGAATTTTAAATGTCTTTGTTGTTCCGAAGCCCCACAACGATGGGCAATCCTTAGCTGCCATGGCTTAAACACAGTAGAAGAAAATTGATGTATGTATAATAATTAGCTCGATTTGGGTATCAGGGATCGCCTAGTGCTCCCAGAGGAAAAGGGGTGGAGGTGTTTTGAACCCTGAGTCCAGCTATCCCTCAGGAGTTTGCCATCTCAGCCTTCCCCTTAAACAAGGCTGGAACAGAATGGCAGAGGGGGTTCTGGTGCATCAACTACGCTTTATTAAAAAAATTAAATCTGATACTGCACATATAATAAGTAAATAAATCTTTAAAAAATTAAATCTGAAGACTTTCTTGATGAACTAGAGCTATGTTCCCGGCATGAAATGAAGCGGTCACCAATGTAAAGCAAGGGCTTCTTGACCCCTACCGCACAGACAACCGACAGAGCCTCCAGCAACAAAGTCGCATGTTTTAAGAGCTTGACATGTCATAGTCACAGATTTTAAACTTTGTGTGCGGCTGGAGAGCTGGGCCAGTGGCTAAGAGCAGAGGACCTGGTTTTGATTCCCAACACCTACACCAGGCTCACAGCAACTCCTTCTGAATGACCCGGAGCTCTCGTCTGGCCTCTGTGTGACGCAAACATACATGCAGGCAAGACATCTACATTCATAAGATAATAGTTTATTTTAAAAATAAAACCTATTCAGTGCTTTTCTCAAACTTAAAAATCTAAATAATAAAAAAAAATAAGGCAGGGCCAGGTGTGGTGGCACGTGCCTTTAATCCCAGCAGCATTGGGAACAGGTGGGTCTCTAGGAGTTCTAGGCTAGCATGGTCTAGGCTACCCTGTCTCTGAGTAAATAAAGAAATGGCATTCATTATTTGAAAAGCTTTCAAATTTACAAAATATGTCTGTCATAATAACTTTACACTAATATGTTTACATAATAACATAGATGGGGGGGGATAAAAACCAAAGCAGCTTGCCAAAAGCAAGTTGGGAAGGAAAGGAATTTGTTTCATTTTACATCTTACAGTTCCTCACTAAGGATGAGTCAGGACAGGAACTCATGCCAGGACCTGAGGCAGGAACTAGAGCAGGGGCCATGGAGGAGGGCCGCTTACTGGCTTGCTCCCACGGCTCCAGTTCAGCAACCTTTCCTAGACCTCCCAGGAGCACCCACAGTGGGTTAGGCCCTCCAACATCAATCAGTAATCAAGGAAATATCCCACAGACTTGCCAATCTGATGAAGGCAATTCCTAATTCCAATTCTCTCTTTGAAGATGACCCCAGTTTTTGCCAAGTTGACAAAAACAAGCAAACAAAACAACAACTAACCAGCACAGACAGCTCAAATAACAAACTTCTGTGGCAACAGTTTAGTTCACACCGTGCAGTAAGAAGCCAACTATCAAGATTCACAAGCTTCTTCAAGTTCTGCTGAAATAGCTTTCTTTTCTCTTTCTCTGTGTGTGTGTGTGTGTGTGTGTGTGTGTGTGTGTGTGTGTGTGTGTGTAGAATCCTTAAATCCTTAAACCTGTGGCAAATAAAAATGTGATCTTTTCAGCCAGGCAGTGGTGGTGCACACCTTTAATCCCAGCTCTCAGGAGGCAGAGGTAGGCGATTCTCTGTGAGTTCGAGGCCAGCCTGGTCTATAGAGCTAGTTCCAGACAGCCAACGCTGTTACACAGAGAAACCCTGTCTCGAAAAATCAAAAGAAAAAAAGATTATCGCACGTTAGCTGGGAGTGGCGTAGTGGGAGTGGCCCACTTGGGAGGGCCAGGAGTTCAAGATCACCCTCAGCTACTTAACATAGCCAGGCTGAGCTCCACGAGATTCTGTATATCTATTATATAACTCAACTTTAATCCTCAACTCCCAAAGGGTGGTTTATGCATTTCCCCCATACTTCTTTGCAATCTAATGCTTGCTCCATCATCCCGCTCCACATCCACTTCCCATATTTCCTAATCAGCGCATTAACTAACTCCTGTGTGCAAGCTGCAGCGTTTCGTGGTAACCCCAGTAACGGGAAAACCCAGCTTCTCCCACCTAGGCGGCTGGGCGCCCTCTGCTCCAGAAAGGCGAACTGGCGTCCCTCAGCCATGGCAACGGTTTCCAGGACCCACAGGCTCCCCGCTTGGGAGTGGGAACCGTCTGGGGCGCCCGGGAGCTCGTTCTAAAGCCAACCTGCAAGCGTCTGTGTCGGGAGTCGTTCCCTAGGCTTGGGCTGTGGTCTCCAGGGCTGAAGCAGTTGGCTGTCCCAGGAACTCCAGTGTGGCGACTCGGCCCCAACTTCCACCACCGTGCGAACCGCAGGGTCTGAAAAGTTCCAATCCTTCCCAGACCGGAAAGGACGTTCATCCGACAGCACGCTCTAGCCGTGCGAGCGTGCCTGTGCGGTCCTCGCTTGGCGCCCGCCCCGAGGATGCCCACCTGTGTCTCACCCTCTGCCCAGCTAGCGACGGAGTGGGGGCAGGTGCCCAACGAAGCTGGGCGGAGGCTAAGCCCTCCGCCGGCCATTGGCTATCCAGGCTGTCCACCTGCTGATTGGCCAGCTTCTGCCCTCACCAGGGCCCTCCTTCGGTTTAGTGTTTCCTAGTGAGTTAAAATGCTTGTTTCACTCCTGCTAAGTGGTGTCTACTCCTATACGTAACTGTAAACCTAGACTAAAATTCCAGATTGGGCGTTGCACCCCAGGTTTATTTACCTACTGTCCTTTCAACGAGAATAAATGAAAAGCAAATTTCCCTTTTCTCATGCAGCCCACAGGCGCCCACCCCACTGTGTGCTGTATACAAAAATATGATTAGGTATAAGCAATTCAAATGAACACGAGATACCATTTTTGGAGAAATTTACTTCCATTTTAAATACATTTCAGACTAGTTAAAACAGATGAAGGAAGCAGCTGGCGTATGCCCAGCCGGTACCAGAATCCCATACATTCTCCTCCTCTTTGTGTTTAAGGAGACAAGTCTGGGGCAGGGGCATTAAGAGTGAACGATAAAGAACGACGCTCAAGCTCTTACATTTACGCAGCATGTTTATAGATGAAGACTCAAACGTTAGGGTAATCCTTGGGCTGTTTCTCCAAGTTTGTTGTGGAAATGGCATCATAAGCTCCATGTGTCTCAGACGTCACACCTCCTTCCAGCCATGATGCGTGTCTCAAGCAACCACCTGAACTTCCACGTCATTGATTTCCAGCGGAGAAAGAAACCGTAACAACCTGGAGAATGGCTCTCATTCCGTGGGCTTTGTCACTTTCTTTCTACATTTAATGCTTTCTTTTGACTGTGTACAATCTATGCTGTATTGAAAACGGTCAAAACAATCTGAAAAAAACACGGTGGGCAAGTGAGAAAGTACCAGTCCTCACAGAGTAAGTCCTGCAATTGATCAACAAAGGTAAAAGAAGGCCTGGTCAGGGTCACACAGCCAGCTCATGAGGGTGTTCTGGGCACTTGGGTCCAAAGATGGATACCACAGGCCATTCTACTTACTGAACTTACACAGCAAAGGTACGTAAAGCTGGGCCAGACGGTGTAGATCTGTATTCCCAGCTATGCGGGAGACTGAGGCAGGATCACAAGGTCAAGACCAGGTGACAAGCCCAGCCAATTTAGTGAGACACAAAGTAGAATAATGATGGCTGGAGACAGAGCTCTGCGGTGGGGCCCTCTGCACTAGCAGTCTCGGAGGCCTCAAACCAGCTATGTGGTCAAAGACGACCTTAAACTCCTGCTAAATCCTCCTGCCCCCACCTCCCAAGCACGGGCAACAGAGGGATCAGAGCTCCACAGCAGCCAGCTCCGAGAATCTTTCGTGGTCTGAGGACTATGTGTACCTGTGTATGTGAGCAGAGCTCTCAAAAGCATGACTTCAGAGTGTATGCATGGGTGGGTGTGAGATACCCAGCCGGCGGTGTCCGATGCCCTGGACTGGAGTTATGGCTGTGGGTAGACAAACATGGTTGCTGAGAACAGAGCTGGGGCCTCTGCAAACACAAGTGCTCTCAACCCCTGAGTCAGCGCTCTGGCCCAGCCACCTCATTTATCCTATTTGCTTCTAATGTTTCATACTAATTTTGACTTTTTCCAGACGGCAAGTACAGTGGTGCTCTGGACGGCTGCAAACAAAGCAGAGTGGTTTCCAAGGCGCTAATTTCTCAGGCCTTTAGAAGATGGTTCTAAAAGACTGCACTTAGGATTTTCCTAAGGCATTTTATTATTTTCTGTGTAAGCACATACACACATGCTCAAGTCAATGCATGTGGAGGTCAGAGGGCAGACAAGTTTTAGAAGCTGGCCTTCTTCCCACCATGTAGGCTCCAGGGCCTGAACTCAAGCCCCCTGGGTAGGTGGAAGCAGCAGCTCGATGGCCTGAAACTTGACTCTTTAACAAGACTGAACGAAAGTGAGGTTTGGGGAAACAACTTTAATCTTCATTGTGTGAGAGATTATAGGCACAATAAATTAAAAGTCGTATGCTAAACCAAAACTTCCTTTATACAAGTATTAAAATACAATCATGTTTCTAAAGTGAAACCACAGGTACACAGTTGTAGTCGTAAAGCTACACAGAGAAGCATCAGTGGGGCAAATGTTGAACGAAGACACTCCTGAATTTCACGTTTTCACCGGGCATCGAAAACCACCACTGTTGAACTGAGTTAAGGATTTTAAAATTACGCAATACTAAGGCTTCCAAGTCACCACCTCTGCACCAAGCTTCTATTTAATATAAAATGAACAAAAGAATGAACTTCATTATAGCCACCAGCGAGTACCTAAAAAATAAAGAACAGCACCTCCATTTCCATTAGTTCATGTTTCACGACACAGAAGATAACTAAAAACACTGACGCCCTTGAGGGTGACTTTTAAGAGTCTGTGCCAGCTACAATGAAATACTTTGCTTTCAATATTAGACTATTGTAGGCCTCACCATCTTCCACTAGGTTATCAAATCTTCTAGACTTCAGATCACCCATAAACTGACAATCAAGAATGACTATTTCTAAAAACAAACAAATAAGAATATTTATATATTCAAGCTTTTGAATTACTTAGAGCCCATAATGAATGGCACATGAAAACGCTAATCATGTTTACTTTAAAAAATAAAAATCTACAGTTATTCACTGGGTTTTAAAGACACATTTATTTATGCTTACTTTATGCATATGAGCGCTTCTGCATGCATGCATATGTGTGCGCCATTTGGGTCCCTTGTACAGTGGAGGTAAGAGAAAGGGATCAGACCCCTGGAAACGGAGTTACAGACAGTCACAGCAATCTTGTTGATGGTGGAAACAGAACCAGACCCTTTGGAAGAGCAGCCAATGCCCTTATCTGCTGACCCATCTCTCTAAACCTTATTGGCTTATTTGAGACTGGTCTCACCAAGTAGCTCTAGCTGACCTGGAACTCAAAAAGTTCTGCCTGTCTCTGCCCCCTAAGTTTGGGGTAAAATAAACCCTATTAAAATAATCAATTGATACACCTCCTCTGAAGCCCCCCATGTTTTCAGTTCTCTCATCCTTTTTAAACCCATGCTCCTAAAAAAATAATCCAAGTTATTACTACTCCGTCAGAATTTAGTCTTCACCAACCCAAACAGTATTATTTCCTCTTTCCATTTAGCCAGCACAGTCAAAAGGATACATCTTTTAGTCCTTTTCTTGTACATTATTCTGTATCCACATTCTCTGCATCTGATTGGATCTCTGGACTTTATCTCATTTTCGGTGTGACACTCTAGGAAATAAAACACGTTTATTCAATGCCCGAAAGAGAAACACTACAGGGAAGCAAATATAACCACAGATGTCACCAGGAGCAAGTCAGAGCACCGAAGCAGCCGTGTGCCTGTCTGTGCCTGAACAGACTAAGGAGGAGAGAAAGGAGTTGTCAGCGGTGTACCCCTTCCTGAAAAGTCAATTTTTTTTAATTTAATAGAATTTTTTTTTTTCGAGACAGGGTTTCTCTTGGAGCCTGTCCTGGAACTAGCTCTTGTAGACCAGGTTGGTCTCGAACTCACAGAGATCCGCCTGCCTCTGCCTCCCAAGTGCTGGGATTAAAGGCGTGCACCACCACCGCCCGGCTCTGTGCAAACCGACCCGTGTAATTTTTTAAACATTTCTTTAAAAAAAAAAAGATTTATTTATCTATCTATCTATTTATTATGATCTATCTATCTATTTATTTATTTATTATGTAGGCAGTGTTCTGGGGCACAAGATCTCATTACAGAAGGTGTGAGCCATCATGTGGTTGCTGGGAATTGAACCCAAGACCTCAGGAAGAGTAGTCAGTACTCTTAACCTCTGAGCCACGTCTCCAGCACCCCCCTTTTCATTTTACATATGAATCCCAGTTCCCTCTCCCTCCTCTCCTCTTGCCCCACTCACCATCCATTCCTCCCATGGGGAGTCAACAAAGTCTGTCACATCACTTGACGCAGGACCAAGGCTCTCCTCCCTGTAGCCCTGTAGCTAGGCTGAGCAAGGTATCCCTCCATAAATAATGGGCTCCAAAAAGCCGGATGTCGCAGTGGGAATAAATACTGGTTTCATGGCCAGCGCCCCACAAACTGCCCAAGCTCCATTACTGTCGCCCACATTAAGAGGGCCTCATTCGGTCCTATGCAGGTTCCCCGGATGTCAGTTCAGAGTCCATGAGCGCCCCCAAGCTCGGGTTGTTTCCCCGTCATGGGAAAAGACGAAATCATAATGAGGGATTTTTTACATTAACGACTGCAGAGGTGCTGCAGGTGAACTCACAACGATCCGCCTGCCTCTGCCTCCAAGTGCTGGGATTAAAGGCATGCACCACCGCCTGGCTAGAGTGCTAGCTCCACTTTATAATTTAAACATCAGTACTCAGTAAGGAAAGTTTAAGTAACTTACTTAAACCGGGTGGTGGTGGCGCACGCCTTTAATCCCAGCACTCGGGAGGCAGAGGCAGGCGGATCTCTGTGAGTTCGAGGCCAGCCTGGTCTACAAGAGCTAGTTCCAGGACAGGAACCAAAAGCTACGGAGAAACCCTGTCTCGAAAAAAAAAAAAAATTACTTAAACATTACTCTTACCTCCACAAATATATATCATAGGCTGCTGCTTTGGGGGTTGGACGTCTTTCTGGGTATCCATTGTTAGTGCCTGAAATCAGAGTCAAAGCCTGAATTAACGGAGCCTTTGCACAGAACCAACCTGGTCCCGTTTTCCCAGAAGCTAAACAAGTTTCTGATTCCCGGGATGAAGAGAAAAACTCGTGAGTAGAATGTCTGCCCAGAATGCAGAGGCTCGAGGATCAAACCCCAGTATTCAGGAAGGGGAAATCGTAATCCTTTATTTGTTCTTGCCCCACAAACTGTGGGCTGGGTCTGAAGGCTGAGACACCCTCTCAACAACATTACACACATTATGAGTGTTTACTACACTCTCCAAGATCCTAGACGGTATACTCTTAACACGCGGACAAACTGAGGCTAAGCACAGGCCTGTGAGCCCAATATCACCCCACTACTGAGAAGCAAAAGGATTCAGACCTGAGCTGGGAGCAGCGACTCCACCAACGCCTCTGCCAACATTAACTCCACCGGGGATCTTCTCATTAACCATTTATTGACGTATTTGGTCTCTGAGAGAATCTCAGCTCCGTAGCTCAGGGTGTCGGTGGAAGGCGGCATTCCCCGCCTCTGCTTCCCAACGCTCAGGCGGCAGGCGCGAGCCTTCTCTCCCGGCCACCCCGGAACTTTCTAAGACCAAGCGTCTCTCCAGCTTTTGCCCCCCAGATCCACTTCCGAAATCCTCAGCCGACAATCTCTTACCTCGGCAGCTCAAACAAGCTCTGTGCACGCAAAACCTTTCCCGGGTCCTCGGAAGCAGTCACAACCTGCGTCGTCTCGGCAACTTCCGGCGCCGTCTCTCCAGCTTCGGCGCTGCCTTATGACGCGCTGGAGCCCCGCCCCCTGCTCGCAGTGCCGTGAGCCGGTATCCTGAGCCCGGTTGTCGTGTTTCGCTCCTGTTTGATTCCCGTGGGTTTGTTTGCCTCTCTCCCCGGCAGACGAAACATTTCCGCGGCTCGGCAGTCGCAGGTGCGTGCTTCTCCAAGGGCCGTGGAGCAGGAGCCCGGGACAGGCGCTGTGGAATCTTAAGGAGCCCATTGCTCGGGTCAACACGACCGTGCAAGCCCGCCGGTAATTCTCACGAGTTCAAGACGCTGCTGCACTGCGGGTTTCAAATTGTTCAGTATCTGTGCGGCTGGGTTTTGTTTTGTCCGTTTTGTTCTTCAATTTCCAGCTCTCCCCTAGGCTCCTGTCACCCCTCTTTCCCACTCTGTTTTGGGGAGGGCAAAGATAGGGAAAGAGGAGGTCCGAGGCATGGTGTTCTGTGTTGCCCAGGCCGGCCTGAAACCCGCGCGGTCCTCTGCCTTTGCCTCCTCGGTGCAAACCACAGCTCCTGTCATCTCCCTCCCTTTTCGAAGGAAAGGCTTTCAGACGGGCAGCGCCATCAATTACTCCCACCCGTCTAGTAGTATCTTCCCTCCTGTGTTTGTTCACACAAGAAAAAAGGTGGGGAGTATGTGCGCTCTCAGAGATCAAAAGTTTAATTCAGTCAAACACACATGTTGAGTTCGGGTCATTTACATTCATTCCGTTCTTTTGCATCCGTCATTTATATTAAATAACGCTGGCGAAAGCAACGTTATTAAATGGTTGTCAGTTATTAAAAATTAAAGAAACAGGTTCTCTCCCAAGACACATCCATAGTAGTTCACACTGGTGCTACTTCCCAACCCAGCGCTCTGTCGGCATCACTGTGGAACACACCCCACAGATACTAGCCACCCCGTTTTCAATGACGACGTTAACTGAGCACTCACCGAGTGCCAGAAATCACTGCTCACTCTCTCCTAGTGAAGGTGGCTGCCCTGCCATCCTGAGGCCTTTAACCCTTTGTGTTGTGATGAAACAAGGCGCCATTCCCTTGAACCTCTGAATTTCTTTTATGCTTGATAATAGCATTTTCTGCGTAGCTTGACTGTTGAGGTCATTGGGGAAAAAACTCATGGCATTTTATTGAACGAGCCTCAAAAGGAAATTAGATCTGGTGGGAAACAAGTAAGTAGAATTCTATCATGGGAGTCTGAGCCAAGAAAAGGAAGCAAAGAAGCAAAAGAGTGTGGTAGATAAAGGTATAACAGGACCAGCAGCTTGCTATGTAGGCAAGAATGACCTTGTACTTCCAACCTTCTGTCCCCACCTCCCATGTTCTGGGGAATAAAGGGACCGCCATGCCTGGTTCTGGTGAGTTCATTTTTCTTCACTTGTAATAAAACATCTCCTGAAAAATAATAAGTGTCTTTAAATTTGAACAATGGCAACCCAGTGGTTAGTTGGATATTTTTAGCCATAAGTCAGAAGTTCTTCCTGGTTTGGATTGGGGTGGAGAAGTTAATAAGTGGATTACACCCTTTTCAAAGGCGAGTATGAACGAAATCCACAGCTACCGTAAATTAGGCAGTCGGGTTTCCCACGTTTGGGGAAATCGCTGGTATCTGCACACTTCGAAGGCAGTGTGTAATCCTCACCCCTGGGGAAACCATCTTCGTGACTGTAACATCTCCTCTGCCAGATAAGTTTGTCTAGTTAGAGTTTCTGTTGTGAAGAAATATCACAATCACAGCAATGCTTATAAAAGAAAACATTTAATTGGGGTAGATTACAGTTCAGAGGATTTATCCCTTATCGTCATGGTGTGACGTAGTGCTGGAGAAGGAGCTAAGAGTCCAGTAGGAAGGGAGGGCAACAGGAAGTGTACTGTGACACTGGGTATGGCTTGAGCCTATGAGACATCCAAGACCACCTCCACAGTGACACACCTCCAATAAGACCACACCTCCTAATAGTGTCATTCTCGATGAGCTTATGGGGGCAATAACAGTCAAGCTATGACATCATTGCATTTGTTTGCGGGGGGGGGGGGGGCAGCGCACTCACGCATCCTAAACTGATTTCACCTCTACCCAGCTGATGACGAATTTACAGTCCTCCTGCCTCCACCTTCCAGATGCTGAGATTCCAGCTGGGCTGCCACCAGGCTGGTGTATGTTGGGCTCAGTCAGGGCTTCATGCATGCACAGACACTCCAACTGAGCTCCATCCCCCCACTCCAGATAACTGACTTTTAGAAGAAGATGCAGGGTCAATGCTGCAGAGGGGAGGAGTGTCATGACTAGCGAAGACTCATTTGAGGAGATGGGAGAGTACCAGTGACTGTATGTGGGAGTGTGGGGCACATCAGTCAAGTGCCATGCATCACAAGTTTATCAGGTGCCTCCCCCCGAAGGCAGTTCTGTTACCCCCTCAGCCTTGTCCCCCATGCTGTCGATTCTGCCACTGAGCATGTTGGTCCAGGTTGTTCCCTCCCCCACTAGCTGTCTTCCAGAGTAGCACAGTAGCCCTCTGCCGCCTCCTTGCCGCCACCCTCACTTCTGCTCATTCTGTCCTCCATCCTCTACGCACCAGTCAGGTCGCTCAGAGTCCCCAGAGGAAAGGACCCTCTGTGATAGTCTGTAAGGAGTGATTGACAGCTTCCTGCTCTTGCATGTTACGTTTGGAATTGCCTGTTGTCTGCCTCTTAATTGTTAGCCACCCATCAAAATCCACCTTACCTCATGGTGCAAACAAGTCAGCCCTGCACTCTCTCCTTGAGGGGAGTTAGTTGGTTCTTTATGCCACCCCATTGCAGTACTGTCCTGCAGTTACCAGGAGGGCGGCTGGATCTTCTTGCTCTACCCAGATGGAAAGACCAGCCTGCCAAGTGTTGGCCTTTGCAGCATTTTTCTCCCCAGACCTCAGCAGCAGCAGCAGCAAGTGCTCCCCCTCCAGTTCTGGCTGTCCTGCAAGCCTTGTGGAGCCTCACCCTTTGCTCTTTGGCCCTTACAAAGCCAAGGGTACCAGGACCATCAGTCATGTCTACAAATGTTACAACTCGTGCTGAGGACTAGGAAGTCTGGTCTCCTTAGCTCCTGACAGGTGGCCAGTGAAATCAATTCTCGGGATACTTGCCTTAAAATCCTGTCACCTCTCTGGAGCTCTTTGGCCACCAGGGCCTGTGGCTTCTATTTTCTGACTCTACAGTCCTGGGTCCAAGCAGCCTCTCTGCTCTCATCCTCTCCACATCCCCACCCCTCCCGCATTCCTGCACCTTGGGAGCTCTGCAGCTGATCTCACTTCATGCCACTTCCTGTCAGCCTGCATTACTCAGGCTTAGCAGTAAAAGTGCTTACTGCCAAGCCTGACAAACTGGGTTCAGTCCCTGGGACCCACACACGCAAAGGAAAGGCTCTGCCAGGTTTTACTACGACTGTCACACGCATGCGCGCATGCATACACACACACACACACACACACACACACACACAATCTAAAAATTTTAAAAATAGATAAATATGAAATAGAAACAGGTAAAAGGACTTTTTGTTGTTGTTTCGAGACAGGGTTTCTCTGTGTAGCCCTGGCTGTTCTGGAACCAGCTCTTGTAAGCCAGGCTGGTCTTGAACTCACAGAGATCCGCCTGCCTCTGCCTGGGATTAAAGGTAAAAGGACTTTTATTGGGGCTGGCATTGCAAGAGCAGGGGAGTCACTGAAGCAGAGCATTTCCTAGGCAACTCCCCAAGTAAACCAAACCGCCTGCTCATATCGTTTAGACGAGGGGTGTGCACCGCAGGTACAGTGCTGTCCTCTTAGACCCGCTCAAAGGCGTCTCTGCTGGGTCACCGGGGGACCTGCCACTCCTCTGTCCTGAATGGGATGATTTTAGGGTCACTGGGAGGTCACTCAGGCTTGGGATAGCAAAAGTGCAGCAAAAACTGGAACCATGAGGCTGCCCCCGCAGAAGCTGGAGCTTTAGTAGAGATGGGTGCAAAGATTTCCCAAGGAATCCGCGGACTGCTCAGAACACCTGGTGTGGCGCAGACGTGGCTCTGTTCCACTGCCAGACCTTTCGCCCGCCGCAATCCGGCCAGCAAGGGTGAGCAGAGCTGCTAATCAGAGAGCCCAAGTGCCCACACCCCAGCATCTTTGTTTACAAACCACGAACACGAAGAGTGACTACCACAGGCACAATGATTTTAAACATCTTTAAATGTGTATCTGTGTGAGTATGCGCCATGTGTGGGCAGGTGCTGGAAGACGCCAGCAAAGGGTGTCCGATTCCCTGGAGCGGCAGTTACAGGCAGCAGCAAGTACGACGTGGGTGCCGGGAGCCAACCTGGGTCCTTCGGCAGAGCAGCCAGTGCTCTTAACAGCTGAGCCCTCCAATCTCACCTGAGCTTTAGCAATGGTTACCACCTGCCCAGAGCCCTCGGAAGGGAGGGTCTCGCCTGCTCTACACACAAGCCTCATTAACAAGCTGTGGCCTATTCATCTTGAGTTTAAGTTTATAAATACGACACCTATTTTTACGACACCTAAGGGGCATCCAGGCAGAGAGCATCCTCAGAGAAGAGGAGCATAGCAGCTGCTGCCAGTGGCTTAAAGGTGGCAGCCGAGGCTCTGAATGAGAACTCCGCTACCCTGGGCATGGTGACGCACCAAGGTGGGATGTCTCATGGGTGTGGACCTAGGAAGAGAGGTCCCCAAAGCAAAGCAGCTAGAAGCTACCCTGGGTGACAGGTCTGTGTCTGGCCTCCCTTCTGCACTCAGGGAACGGTGAGTGAAAACAAGGCATTGGGTGTTTCTGATCCCCCAAAGTAGAATGTCTGAAAACTGAACACAGTCTCTCTTATGTATTCATAACTTTTGGTTGGTAGCTTTGTAGCCTAGGGTGGCCTAAAACTTGGTATGAATGTAGGGTCTCTCTGGGAATCTTGCTGTCTCTGCCTTCTGACTGTAGAGACGGTAGTGTGTGCCTCACGACTTGTTTTTTACTTTTATTTTTTTATTTTTATTTTTCCGTTTACAAGATCTGCTTGTTCGTTGTAGAAACAAGGACGAAAATATAAAAGAACTATTTTTAAAAATTATTAGCACATGCCTATAATCCCAGCGAAAGGAGGGGGCAGAGTGAGAAGGATCACAGGTTCAAGTCCAACCTGGACTACACCTGACACTGTCTCAAAACAAACACAAAAGCAAAGAATGGGGGGTGTTGTAATCTTGCTGTATTTGGTGGGGCACCCCTGTAATCCTAGCATTTGAGAGATGAAGGCAGGCAGAGCAGGAGTTCCAGGGCAGCCTTGGCTACCTTGCAAGTTAAGTTCGAGGCCAGCCTGGACTCCCTGGGACCACCGCCTCTCTCTCACCCCCAAATCAAATGGTGTGACTACTTGCCTTTACCATCCAAAGGCAGTTCGGTTGGCAGGCTGTTTTGACACTGAACGCAGGCGAAACTTTTCCAGGGACGACCCCTTGTACAGCAAGGTTTCTAACAGACGCTCCCCCAGGGCTGGGAGGGGCGGGCAGCTGGACCGAGGGAGGGAGGGAGGGAGGGAGGGAGGGAGGGACGGCGTCCACGGGGCGGGGCAGGGGGGCTCGGGACCCCAGGTGGGCGGCGCGGCTCAGGTGCGCTCGCCCTCCGCCCGCCCGGCTCGCGCCGCTCGCCCGGGTGACGACCGTTAGCCCCGCCCGCAGCCGACGGCTCAGGCCTGGAACCGGGGAGGCCCCCACGTCCAGGACTAGCAGAGGAAAGCCGGGGAGCGCGGCCGCGGCCGGGCGGAGACGTCCCCAGCGACCTGACTTTCCCCGCAGGCCGCCGGTGCCCTTCCAGCCGTAGCTGTCGGGGCGCCGCTGCGCCGCCCGGCTGATTTATTCAGGTTTTTCTCTTTAAGGGGGTTGTACCTCGGCATGACCTTTAGAGGCAAAGATGAGAGACTTAGTTATTTGGAAGCCTACCTTACTTTGACAAGTGTTAAGGACTCAAGGTTGACTGAGGGTAAGACATTACACTTGAACGAACGAGGGCATCTACTTTTAACTAAGTAGTTCTCTGACCTATTGGACGTCTTTATTTGTAGATGCGAGTTCTGAGCCCTTTATCAGGACCCGTTTTTTATTATTTTTTTATTTTTATTTTTTAAATGAACATCAGTCAACTGTTGGGTCAGTACAATAAGCCAGGCGACCTGTGGTTGCGTGGATATTTTTAAAGTTTTGAAGTAGGAATTTTGGGGTACAGGAAAGATGGCCAAAGCTTGTGGTTTCTCGTGGAGAGGGCGCGTATATGGGCTTTCTCTCTCCAACGGTTCCGGCTTCATTTCCAAATCGTAGGCTGGCGAGGCACCTAGTGGTGAAGTAGCAGAATAGTTACGTTTCTTAGAAGGCCACATGGACACAAGCACTCATCCAACTTCACCAAATTGATTGAACTTAATATTGTTACAGGAGAAAAGGATTTATGAGATGAACATAATTCATTAATATTTAGAAGGCATAAATTGTTTTAAAGTATAATGCAATTTGTTGGAAGCAAGGTTTAATTGTCTTGACTTCCTGGGCATATGTAGAATTTAGCAGTGATCATGAGGGATGGGGTCAAAACTGCCAAACCATGAGCAGAGGTTTAAAAATTACTTTGTTCTGAAAAAATGGCCCTCTAATATTGTGTTTATCATAGCAATTTTTGTAATACTCATTTTTTACTCATATGCCTAACCTATGTAGCACAGATTCCCTAATCTCCACCGTATAAAGAATTGACTCCCACAAGTTCCCCACAATGGACTATGACATGTTTGCATGTCTGTCACACACACCCACAGATAAAGAATAAGAATTATTTCAAGAGCCAGGTCATGGTGACACACCCCTTTAATCCCCGTGCTCTGGAGGCAGAGGTAGGTGTATATCTTTGAGTACCTGGTCTACAAGGTGAGTTCCAAAACAGTTAGATAGAGCTGTCACACAGAGAAGCCCATCTCACGGAAAACAAAACAAACAAGAATATTTCAATAAAATATTTGCACAGTGCATTGCCTACAGTTGTCAAGTAATCAGGATATTTGCCTTCTGGTTTTATAGCAAGGTGCTGTTTTAATTAGGAAATATCTGATGGTATATTATGGGGGTTTGCTTTTTAAGTAACTTCTGAAAAAATTGTTATATATAATTTCCCATTCTCTGTATTTAACACAAATAATATATTTTGGCGTAAGCTGCTTGGCTCATGATTGCAAAGGAAGAGGAAGAATAAATTTGTTTTTACTTTGTTAAAACAGAGAACTCAAAGATGTCCCAAAGGTATTCAGTCAGCCATGGAGCAGGAAGCAAAGAGGACTCCCCTGCAGTCATTGTTAAGAGGTCCAGCCTCAGAGGTTTCTGTTCCACCTCTTCCTTTCAGCACAAGGACCGTCATGAGTCGCCAGAGACTCTCAGCTCTCATAAGAAAGAAAAGGACCCAGTGTTATTCCAGGAGCTTCTAGAAACTCCATGCCGAGGTCCCGCCAATCCCGCAGTATCTCCCGCTCATAGAAAGAAACCTCCTTTCCCCAGGAAGGAGGAGGGTGGGAGCCCGGAACTCTGTGAGACTCCTAAAGTCAGAAGGAAAACGTGCTCCTTACGCAGGCGGCTCGACTTATCTTTTGCTCTTCTGAAAGGGGATTTAGATCCACAAAGCCGGTCTCTGGAAGGCAACATAAGCCACGTTGTTAGCTTAGAAAAGCGTTTCCCAGAGCAGGACAACTTTAGCTCGTTAGTGACAGAGGATGGTACTTCCAGCAGTCAGAAGTTGAGGTTAAGGTTTTCTCAGCACAAGACTTCCACAGTTGATGATTCCACGGGAGAGTGTGGCTTATTCGGAGTGGAATGTCTGTCTCCAATTCAAGGCAATGATTTCAAAGGCTCTATCACACACGACTTTAGCGACAGCAGTTTAAGTGTTAGTGATGAGAATACATGTCCTGAACTGGGCTCCTCTGGTAGCCAGACAACCTATGGAGCAGAGGTAACCACGTATGTAACTCCAATAAGTAGTCTTATATCAAAAACTAGATTTAAGGGGAGCCAAACACTTTCTTCTTCAGCAGAAGTGAGAGACAGTGTTTCAACACCTGGAGACAGCGGTTTTAGCTCCCTTACCTGGGATAAGTCAGAAGATTCCATTTCTGACCAAGAGGGCTCTTTGCAAGAACTGCTTCAGAAGGGGACTCCCAGAGTGGGGGACCTCGTAAAAAATCCAAAGCATCCTGGAAGGTTGAGAAGACTGTCCACTCTCCGGGAGCAAGGCTCCCAGTCAGAAACAGAAGATGAAAAGCAGATGGTTACTCCCAACTCTGAAGCAAGAGTGAGTGCTGCTTCAGGCATCCCGGAGGGTCAGCAAGGCTCCTGTGAGAAGATGAGGGATTGGGCTGTAAGCTTTAAGAACTTATCAAATACCCCGGCCTTGCAGTTAGTGCACGAGATCTTTATGAAAATCAAAAGGAAGAGATTCCAGCAGGAAGATGACGAGGCATTCTTTGAGGAAAGGGATGAGGGGAAAATAGACAGACTGCGGCGTGCTCTGGCTGGACTGATTGGCAAGAAGATGGGCATAGAACAGCTGGATATCTTGACAGAATTACAGTATCGAAATTTGAAGCATATTTTAACTGTGGTTTTAGATTTCTTGACTTCAGAGAGTTTGTTCAGGTAAGAAATAAAAGTTGCTCATGGAAGAAAACGTTCATCATCTTTTAAACTGATGTTTGTTTTGTTGTTTTTCTGTCTTCAGTTGTATTACCCATATCAGAGGTTGGTTAAGTGACCTCCCTAGTAAAGATTGCTAAGTAATTCCTTCTATTTAAAAACAAAAATAAAAGATGGATCTAGTGGTATAGGCCTGTAATTCCAGATAGCTGAGAAACTGGGGCAGAAGGGTTACTCAGGTTCTGGTTCAAGGTCAGGAAAAGAAAAATCAAGATGATGATGGTGGTGGTAGTGGTGTATGTATGTAGAAGCCAGAAGTCAATTCATAGTCTTCAATATTTCTTCATGGCTCTCTGCCTTACTTTTTGAGACAAGGTCTCTTACTGAATGTGAAGATCACCAATTGGGCTGGGCAAGATCCCAGGATCCTCCGGATTCCACCTCCCCAACTGGGATTACAAGTGTGTGCCAGGCCTTTTATGTGGCTGATGATGGCCCAAATGCAGGTCTTTTGCTTACACAGCAAGCACTTTGCCAACTGAGCTATCTCCACAATCCCTCTTACTGTGTGTGTGTGTGTGTGTGTGTGTGTGTGTGTGTGTGTGAGAGAGAGAGAGAGAGAGAGAGAGAGAGAGAGAGAGAGAGACAGACAGACAGACAGACAGACAGACAGACAAATGGTCAGATAGACACACAGAAAGAGAGACAGGCAGACAGAGACACACAGACAGGGTCTCTTGTATCCCAGGCTAGTCTTGTACTCACAATGTAGTTGAGGATGACCTTGAACTCCTGATCTTTCTGCCTCCACTTTCAGGTCCTGGTATTACAAGGTGTGTGCCACCATGCCCAATTTATGCCACAGAATTTTTTAAAATATTTTATTTAAAAGTTCACATCCGATTGTAGATACAAATTGTTCTAAAGTTATGACACTTGATCAGAAATAAGAGAAACTATCACAAATAATGAACATTATTATTTCGTCCAAATTCTAGAATCTAAGAAAAATAGCTAGCTCTCATTTTAGGCTATGGATATATGCCTTGTTTCTTTGTTGCTGACTGAGGAGAGAAAGGCAGTTGTGTCTGAGAGATTAGACTCTGCAGAACTCTGTCCACAAACACTGTGGTCGACTCTGCGGCACTTCATGGTTACAGAGAACAGCGGGGGTTTAGGGATGAGGGAAGGGGATCAGAATGACAATGCTGGCAGTGTGTGGGGTCCAGGGCTGTCGCTAGGCAGGACACCTCCGTTGTCATGTCAGCGAGAACAGGCAGAGCACAGGGAGCCCGTGCAGTGGTCAGAGGACCACTCATGGACATCATTTCTCCCCTTCTACCCGTGGGTCTTCAGGCTCGGTGGCCAGTATCTCATCTTGATGAGCCACCTCCTGCCTCGTGACTCTGTTTGTCCACAGGAAGACGTGAAGTGTGGATTAGGTCCGTGTTGTTTCTATAGCTACTGCTCCCACTGGCCTTTCTCCCACACATCTATTTTAAGCTGTTGTGGCAAGTTATACATTTTGTTGCTGGAAGTCTTCTGAGGTGTCTGGTCTACCTGTGTAATTTGCAGGTGGAGAAACATCCCTAGATGAATTAAATCTCCTGTAATAATCCAGAAGCAGATGGAGGTCTGCTCCCCGGGCTCTCTGCTCTTTCACCCAATGTCTTCATGAAAACTCTTAATGTTCGGCCACCTTTCAGAGTATGTTTGGTAAAGCACATGTTGGTGTAACCCAGACGGATAACATGTGCACTTACCCATGCATCGGTGTGTGCCTTTCAAAGGTGTCTAAATATTAGCGTGGCTGAACACAGGAATGTCGGCATATCTCAGTACAGGGAAGTCAGAACGTTGGGTGACAATTTGGGTGGCTGCTTGTGTGATTCACTCGTACTGGTCGTACTTCAGCGATTCCTGCCCCTCCCTCCCTGTAGAGCTGTTTGTCACAAAGAATGTGTGTTTATGGTCTGACTGGTGCTCTTCTTGGTAACACGAGATAGTTATGGAGAAGTGTGTGCGTGCGTGCATGCGTGTGCATGTCATGACAGTCATGGAGGCCAGAGGACCACGTGTGTGTGTGCGTGCATGCGTGTGCATGCCATGACAGTCACGGAGGCCAGAGGACCACGTGTGTGTGTGTGTGTGTGTTTGTGTGTGCGTGCATGTGCATGCCATGACAGTCACGGAGGCCAGAGGACCACTTTGTGGAAGGACCTCTCTACTTCCACCTGTATGTGTGATGAGACTTAGGTTGTCAGGTTGACAGGACACTTGCCGTTATCCACTGAGCCAACCCATGGTTCCAGCTCCCCTTTTAGTGGGTGACTTTCTCCCCACCTCGGTCTCCTGGTCTCTTTCCCTGACCGGCTAAATTAGGAAGAGAGACAAAGGCTCGATTAACATTTCTTCACTAAGAGGCTGAAGCTGGTCTCCAGCTGCATCCATCCTACCTAAGCTTTATGAATAAAATAGGGACTCTCTCGGCAGCAGGGTGCTCTTTAGCCTAGAAGCGGCAGCCTGTATCACCGAGGGCGCTGTGCACAGTATAGCTATTGTTTGGCACTTAAGTGAAGGGTTCTTCTTAAGTTCATTTGGCCAAAAGTGCCAGAGATTGGCTAGATACAGGAACGGAAGAAAGCGTTTCATACTAGATGGTCATCATGTGCTGCATGCTGATTTCAGAATTTATAGTGGAATGTCACATGACCCTGATATCCCAGCGGCTCATGTCTGCTTTATAACTTTTGCTGTTGCTGTATCCCAGCCTGGCCTTGCATTCACGGCAGCCCTGCCTCATCTAACCAAGTGCTTGGATGTCAGGTCTAAACTACCATCCATGGCCTATGTTGGCTTACAGGGCTGGCAGCGTGGCTCAGCAGGTAAGAGCACTTGCCGCCAATCCTGCCGGTCTGAGTTCAACCCCCGGGTCCTACACTGGAGAAGAGAACCAAGTTTCACTGGTTGTTCTCCGACTGGACTCAAGAACCATGACATGTATTTGCCTTCCCCTGCTCCTAATACCTACTAAATAAATAAATGAATATATTTTTTAAAAAAATTAAAGGAATGTAAATGAAATGGCAATCTGTCAAGTTGCCACTATGTGCTTAGTATTTTAATAGGAATTCTTTCATATGGTAAATGAGTCTGAAACAATGAGTTGATCAAATCATATCATTATGTAATTTTAACCTTAAATTTCCTGTTCAAGATCTTTAAAATTATTTTTATTATTGGTTACCTTATAAAAAAATTTCAACCTTCGGAGACTATGCAGTAACAGCCTGACTTGTTTATTGTAGTGTTTGGAACGTCAGCAGAAACTGGCGTGAAATTGTGGCTCAGGATAAAAAGGCAAACGAGAGGCGGAACCTTTATATCATACAGCTGAAATCCAATACTCAGGTAACAGGGAAATCCTGCCGGAAGTGGTTTGTAGCCATAACTCCACGTTGCTGAGCACCACGCTTGGCCTCTCTCATCTGTGAATCTTTCCCAGTTAGCAAGCATTCCCTGAGAAGTTCTCCTTTTCCAAACTACTTCCAGATCGTCCAGAAAGTATGTCGGGGAGCAGCTTCGACAAGGATACCACTTACCAGGGTAGGGGCATGGGGATTAGAAAAATGTTAAGTAGGAAGAAGAGCGATAAGACAGAGTCCCTGAGACGCAACTCGGCAAACACTGAGTGCTGAGTCGCCGCATTTATTTTCCATACACTTTAATACCCAATACAACAGGGGGAGAAGGCAAAAGGCTGCTTTAACACAGTACAAAGGACAGCTAGAACAGTTACTTGCTTCAAGGCAGGTGCACTGTCTGGCTTCTTAAAGGACTACATTTTTTCCTTATACATTTTTTTCTTATTTTAATTTGCTAACAGAGCTCCTTCAAAACACAACAAACTTCAAAAGTACAGCTGGAGTCTAGGTTTCTAACAAAGCTCATCACCCTCCTTGCCCTGTCTGTGGGCAGTGTCTGACTCTGTATTCCAGGTTTTCTTAAAACTGTGCAAACATGATGGCCTCAAACTCATGGTAGTCCTCCAGCCTTACCTTCCTGGGTGCTGGGATTACAGGTTTGAGATACCACAGTAGGCCCCTGGTCTCTACTTCTATTTCTTGTATTTCTAGATAATGCACTTGGAATGCTATTTTTTATTTTTTTGAATCAAGATTTCTCTGTGTAGCCCTGACTGTCCAGAAACTCATTTTGTAGTCCAGGCTGGCATTGAACTCAGAGATCTACCTGCCTCTGCCTCCCGAATCCTGGGATTAAAAGCGTGTGCTAGCTTGCCCGGACAGTATTTGTTATTTTATCTGGAAGGGATTCGGTTAGCTCTCCGGCCACTCAGCCCTAGCACCACTCCCCACCACCCTCTCTGGATCTCTCTCCTGTCTGATGACCATAACTACATCACCATCTATGGTGGATCAGACGTGAGCATGACCCAGAGGCCATGTGAAGGGTCTTATGACATGTACCCTATTGTTAAGCTTCTGTGTTTTCTTTTTTGAGAAGGTCTCACTGTGAAAGCCTGGAACTCTGCATGTAGACAAGGTCAGCCTTAAACTTGTGGCAATCCTCCTGCCTCTTGAATGCTGGGACTATGTGCTTTGAAAAGATTCTCCCCTCTCCCCCAATTTTGATCTTGGTTTAAAAATGGACTGCAAACTATGGTTTGTAGGCCAAGTCCTTTCTGTCCCTTGATTCTCAAAGTAAGTTTGATTGGAACAGCGTTTCTCTTCGGTATTTCTGCTGTCGAGCCCAGAACTGAGCAGCTGTGGTCACACAGCCTGCAGACTACCACAATGCTATTACACCCTCCGATTCCTCAGAGGAGAATTTGTCAGTAATAGACAAATGGCTTAAATGAAAAAGTAATTGATCATCTCCAAAATATACATGATGTGCGTGCGTGCGTGCGTGTGTGTGTGTGTGTGTGTGTGTGTGTGTGTGTGAGAGAGAGAGAGAGAGGGGGGGGGGGGTCAGGACAACTGTGGGGATCTGGCTCTTGCCTCCCTCCCTTCCACCTTGTTGGTGCAGGAGCTCTCTTGTTTAGGCTGCTGTGCTGTGGAGCTCCTGGCCGTCCTCCTGTGTCCACTCCCCATCTCACTGGGAGGAGTGCACCACCACCTCAGGCTGTCAGGATTTCATGGCTAGCACACTTACCTGCAGAACCATCTCCAAACCTGCTTTCTTTGACTTAAAAGTTAGGTGGGAAAAGATTGCCTGTTCCCCAACTCCCCCACCCCCCAAAAGAGATCCTGGTGGTATAACCCACTCCTAGACACTGAACTCCAGGCCAGGCAGGAAGCTGCCCTGACTTGGAACACTTGCGGTGTTGGTTCTCTGTCTTTACTACAGGCGGCTGTGTTCCATGTTCAGGACGCTGCCACTCGGCTCCAGCTTCTCAGCCGCTCCGCGTTAAGACCAGTGCAGGCACAGGCGCAGGCACACGCTTCTCAGAACGAGCAGGCGCCAACTGTGTCCCCTTGGGGAGATGTTCTGACTCCTGTAGCAAGCTCTTCCCTCACCCACCTGAGGAGTAAACAGGAAGAGTATGTTAAGGTGAGTATGGACCCTGAGTTGTTCGAAATAGAGTTTGGAATAAAGTGACCATCGGTGTCACACTGGAAGACTGAGTGTCGTGCTTCCGCTGCAGGTTGCCAGCACGCTTTTCAGTGACGAAGCTTTAAAACCTTGCCCAAGGTGCCAATCCCCCGCTAAGTACCAGCCGTATAAGAAAAGGGCTCTGTGCAGCCGTTTGGCCTGCGGCTTTGACTTTTGTGTGTTATGTCTGTGTGCTTATCATGGGTCTGAAGAATGTAGAAGGAGGTCGGCGAAGCCACGAAATCGTAAAGATGTTCTCCCAGGGAGTGCCCAAAGCAAGCGGAATTTAAAACGGCTCTAAAGAGACTAAGGAAACAATCCCCGTTGGCCCGTGTTCTGTCTGACTTAAAATTATGACTGTTTTGAACACATGCAAATCTTCCCGTTGATGGTAGATGGTGATTATTTTTTCTGTTTTGTATATGTTACATTGTAGGCTATTGTATATTTAAAGTGATGCATTTGAGAGAGTTTTATTTTATTACATTATATCCCCACTTTCAATAACTTAATGTTTTAAATAAAGAATTTTCAGGGTTTTTACAGGTGTGTTTTACTGCTTTATGTAACTTTTTAAATTTGTGCATTTTGTAACTGTGTTGAAATCCTCAATTGTTTTTCTTTTAAAATATTTTCGAAATAATTTGAAAAAATATTAAATTTTAGGCCAATGTACTTACAGGTTTAGAAAATGAGCTAATGGCTTAAATTAAATATAAATAAAATGTTTTTAGAAGTTCCATCAAATATAATCCATAATTTCAATCTTTCTCTTATTTGCTATTGTGGTAGACTTTTGGTTCAGTTAAATTTACTTAACAACTTAAGTGTCAGTTATGGAGATGCTGTAGTTACTCATCCAATAAGTCACTCACACGAAATTTTATTAACAACCCCCTGTAAGTTACACATTTATAATTAACTGCTTAAAATTCTGGAATTATAGTCACAGATTCTGTCATTTTGTAAGATTTGGGCTAGGTGGAAAAGATGGGCTTTGAACAGGAAAATGTATGAAGTTATTGCTAATAGACACTATAATTTATATGTGTTTATTATGTGTCTTTTTCCAAGAACAATTTCAGTGGCAAAAGGGCTAAATTTTATTGTTGAAAAATTAGTATAAGACAGGACCTTTTTTGTTTGTTACTTCGAGATAGAGTCTTACTGTGTAGCTCTGGCTGTCCTGGAAGTCACTCTGCAGACTAGGCTCACAGAGATCTGCCCGCCTCTGCCTCCTGAGTTCTGGGATTAAAAGCATGTGCCACTACAAGAGGGGATTTTCTTTTTTAAATGATTTTATTTATTTTTACTTTATATGCATTGGTGTTTTATCTGCACATGTGTCTGTGTGAGGGTGTTGGATCTCCTGGACCTGGAGTTACAGACAGCTGTGAACTGCTGTGTGGGTGCTGAGAGTTCAATCTGGGTCCTTTGGAAGAGCAGCCAATGTTCTTAACTATGAGCCACCGCTCTACAACCATAAGAGGGAAACTTTGACAGTAGATTTAGAAATTGTGTGCTTGGTAACTGTTACATGAACAATGTGTGTGTTCACACTATACACATATGTTTAAATGTTGTCCTTAACACACATTATTTAGGAAAATGACTCGTGTTTTAAGATTTATATATCTCTATATATGTGCATATATGTTATATATATACACATATATATATATATATGTTCTGTTTGGCTCTAAGTTGAACATCTCCCCCCATTTCTTTATTTTTCTTTTTTTCTTTTTCTTTTAATTTATTTATTATGCATACAATATTCTGTCTGTGTGTATGTCTGCAGGCCAGAAGAGGGGACCAGACCTCATTATAGATGGTTGTGAGCCACCATGTGGTTGCCGGGAATTGAACTCAGGACCTTTGGAAGAGCAGGCAATGCTCTTAACCACTGAGCCATCTCTCCAGCCCCCTTTATTTTTCGTTTGACAGACTTTTAATTTACTTTGTAGCTCAGTCTGGCAAGGAAGTTACTACATAGCCAGGTTGACCTTGAGCTCAAGGCAATCCTCCTGTCTCAACCTACTGAGCGCTGGCTGGGATTGCAGGCCACCACATCCATCTTGGAGTCTGTTTAATTCTGCACCAGGGCCAATTTACAAACATTTACTGTGATCTTCGCTGTTTCCCGCATAGAGGCTTTTAAATGTACTTTTAGGAATTGACTTCAGTCTGATTCTCTTACTGCATGAAACCCCCTCTTTGCACTTCCTCTCTTGATCAGCTTACTCACTGGCCCGTCCAGCAGTCTCTCACTGACGGCCCTGGGAAGTGGCTCACAGACCCCATACGTGACAGCAATTCATGTTGCTGCTCATATGGAAAACTGTAGTAGATGTGCCCAGGCCTTGGTCCTGAATGGACCATGGAGTCAAGGTCTAAACTGCTCGCTAGACTGTCTGCCTGGGCACAGACACACTTGAGAGGGCTCTGTCCTCCCTCACCGTGATGCGGAGGAGCTCAGTTGCTAGTGACTGTCTCTTCAGCCCGGAGGAAATCATCTCATTCCTTCTACTGTAACAGGAGGCTGGGGGTCAGGCAGGCGACTGTGTGAGGTCAGGACGATGGCAGAGGCAGTTCCTGTTTGTGCAGGACAGCTCTGTTTGAGAACTCAAAACGTGTGTGTTTACAATGCCTTAAATGGGAGATGGCTTTGGCATTTAACAATTTTCTTGGCCTGCTCAGGAAAAATTCTAATTACAAATAATTCTTTTTTTTTTATTGATTTTTATTGAGCTCTACATTTTTCTCTGCTCCCCTTCCTGCCTCTCCCTTCCCCTCTTCAACCCTCCCCTAAGGTCCCCATGCTCCCAATTTACTCAGGAGATCTTGTCTTTTTCTTCAACTTGAAAGGACTGGTCTCCTGGAGCATTTGGACAATGAGCATTTCTTCAGTGGTACCCTCTTTTACTCAACTTGTATATATAATATACCGCCTTCACTTATAATTACAAATAATTCTACAGGAGTAATTTCTGCATTCCTGCGCTGCTTAAACAACTCTGTCAATCAAAACGTCAATGAAGCCGGACACGGTGGCAAACTCCATTATCCCAGCATGGGAGGGGGAGGGGGAAGAAGCGGGAGCCCATCATCATCTCTGCTTCCTCAACGCACCTGAGGTTGACCTGGGCTGCCTAAGATCCTGTCTCAAAAACAAAAAATGAAACAAAAAACAACAATCCCCCTCAAAAAACACAACTTACAGCAAGGGAAACAAACCAAAGCCATTATGATCATGTCAGCAGTCCCCAGGCCGCTAAACCTGAAGACACACACACTCCAAGGGCAGTGCTTTCCTATGGGTACAGAAAAGCGTATTTAAATATATCATAACCTTTTAAAGAATTAGGTTTTCTTGTGGATTTATTAAGATTTAAATTGCAAAGTATTAAAGGTATTTTTATGTTGCTAGCTTTTAAAAACCAACAACAACAAAAACAAGTCAAAACAAAACCACCACAGGTTGTCCTGTGGGCCAGGCTGGCTACGCTCTGTATGGAACGCTCTGTATGGCGTCAAGGACCTGTAGGTGTGCGCTAGCATGGGTGGTCTACGGGCTGCTGGCAGACAAGGCACACCTCTAGCCCAAGAGACATTTATTTTAATATATTTGTATTAATTTTTTAGAATTTCATATGTGCATACAATGTAATTTGATACAAGAAACATTTTGATACCTTGGCACGGTGTTAACTAAGTTCTAAAGTATGTTTATTTTAAACTGTGTGTATTCATGTCTGTGTATGGGTACATGCACAGGAAGGCAGGGGGCCGAGGGGGGTGTCAGATCCCATCAACCTGGAGTTAGACATGGTGGGATACCCACTGTGGGTGCTGGGAACTGAACTCGGGTCCTTTGTAAGGGTCATACTTGCTCTTAGCCTCTGAGCCATCTCTCCAACCGCCAAAGCTAAGTTCTATTCCCTTGGCTTAGGCAACTGTATAAATCACAGTTATAAATTCATGACACAAATATTTACTGAGGACTTGGGCACTTAATAAATTACATTCCTGTTCATGTTATTTCTGTTTAAATTAGCATTTTTTTCTTTTTTTAAAATTGATTTTTATTGAGCTCTACATTTTTTCTGCTCCCCTCCCTGCCTCTCCCCTACCCTTCAGCCCTCTCCCATGGTCCCCATGCTCCCAATTTACTCAGGAGATCTTGTCTTTTTCTACTTCCCTAAAATAGCATTTTAAAGGATCAAATTACCCACTCATTTCAAACTCTGAGCAGCAGTTAACTTTTCAAAGAGAATACTGAAACTTCCACTAGGGGGCACCAAAGACTTATTTATAGTGATAAGGGTCTTTTACAAGTAAATTTAGCTTTTATGAATTTGACACAAACGATGGCATTTCCAAATAGAGGAACTGTTTCTTCTTTTTTTTTAAGATGTAGAATAAATTTGGGAAGTAGTTATTACTCAGTTATTTTGGCTGGCTTGAGCATGTATAACATTTTCCAGGATGCTAACAGAGAGAACACTTACTTGGTGGAACCAGGCGTACACTTGGAACACGTTAACTCACCCACTAGATGTGCACTCCTGGCCCCCTCATCAGGCGTGGATGAGTGCACACTGTGAAAATGGAGTCATGCTGTTTTCCCTCCAGCGGTTCCATTCCTGCAAGGGGGGGGGGGAGCGAGGAAGCAATGTGGGTCCACGGTTTAGCACAAATAACCTGGAGCCAGATGTTTTCTGGAAACATCCGTGGTGATGTCAGGATGTGACTAAGTTGTAAGAGCTAGTTAGTAATAATCTGAGCTATTGGCCAAGCGTTTATAATTTATATTAAGTCTCCAAATAGTTGCCTATTTGGGAAGTGGGGGCAGGAAAGAAAAGTCTACCTGCACTAGTTCCAGCGAATCCCATGCTTTTCCTGCCTCTGTCATTTGTGCAAACATTCATAGTCTTAGAAGGGGTTATTTGTTTAGGGTGTATTTATAGAACATTTACTGTATCATGGTGAACTTTGTTGTAGCTGCTAGAGGTATCAGAGATACCATATTCGTTCAAAATAATCCCTTAAGGGTACCAGAGAGATGACTCAGGGGTTAAGTGCATTGGCTGGCCTAGAGGACCTGTGTTCAGGTTCCAGCATTATCTGGTAGGTAGATCAGAACAGTCTGTCCCTCCAGTTCCAGTGGGTCTGATGCCCTCTTCTGGCTTCTGGAGGCCCCAGAATATGTGGCACATAGACATGCAGGCAGGCAAAACACACTACACATAAAATTATCACTGAGAGCTTTCAAATTTACTTTCAAAAAGGAAAGCAAGTTTGGAAAGAAGAAACACAAGGTGAGGGGAGAGAAGAGAAAACAGGAAGTGTGTTCTTTAAAAGAAAGTATTTTATATGATGAGCCTGCATGTATGTCTGCACTGTGTGCATGTTATGTGGTCAGTGTTTGCCTGCATGTATGTCTGTGCACCATGCGCATGCATGACTTGTGCCCAAGGAAACCAAAAGAAAGCATTGGATCCTCCAGGACCGGTGTAATCGATGGTTGCTAACTGCCACGGGAGTGCTGGGAACCGAACCCAGGTCCTCTGAAAGAGCAGCCAGTGCTGTTAGCCAGTGAGCCATCTCTGTAGCCCCATAAGAAAGTATTCCTTACCTGTGAAAATGACAACATCAGAGAGTAATCTTATCAGTATGGAGCAGAGACAGAGTGAGCCTGAGTCCGCAGGTCCAGGTGGCAGCTGACCTGGGTAAATTATGAAATTGCCTAATGAATATCTTTAATTATGTTCTACCAAAAATTATGAACTGTTTTTAGGAAGTGTGAAAAATTCACCGGCATTTTCCAACTAAATGTCACATGGGTGTGGGTGACTGTTTTCAGATATGGATAAGGTAGGTTAATCTAACAGCAGGAAAAGATCATAGCAATCAAAAAAAAGCGTGGAGGCGCTCCACTGTGGTCTCTGCGGAAATTGTTGCATGGGAAGCTGAAGTGGGTGAGCTAGCGGCCAGTACACATCCCACCCTTGGGACTGCCTTAGGGAGCACCTGGTACTCATCCCACCCTTGGGACTGCCTTAGGGAGCACCCGGTACTCATCCCAGCCCCAGAACCGGCTTAGGAAGCACAGTTGTCTCTCTCTGGCTGGTGCTGAGTTAGAAGCACGGACACAGTTACGGAAGCCGGCAGTCATGACCAAGTTCAGACCATTCTGAGCCAATTACTGCCAAGATTGTGTTTTAGCCCACAAGGCAGATTGCTGCAGGAGTTTAGGTCAGAGATTATTATAATATTAGGTCACTTTTTGTTCATTCCTATATATAGATGCTTGGCTGTGTTCAACATCCCGTCAAAAACTAAATCACTATCAGAATTAATGTGGATCTTATCCTTTGGTGCTATATTCGTTCACACTCAATAAAATTGGGGATGGGGCCTAAGTTGGACTCTGCCCCTCCAAATGCAAGGGAAGGCTGCATTTTTGCATCATTAGGCAGCAGGTGGGAAGCTTGAACAACCTGCTCAACTGTCAAGGAAACAGTCTCACACACACATACAGCTGTGTATGGGGTAGTCATGAAGTCAGTGCGGTTTCTCCTCCTGATCAGGCTACATAAACCTGCTCTAATGCCCACTGTCCCCTTAGTTCAGAAGCTTGGCTCTGCTGGCATTTGCTGGCAACCCATATGGGAAACCTGTAATTTTTCTTTCTTTCGAAAGTTAATATGGTGGCACTTCTACCCAGTTTGGCCACACGGCTCCCTGCTGGTGGTTTCGGTGTTTCGGGGAATTCAGTGAGGCTCTCCTGGGCTCTCGAAGGAGAACTTCACATATACGAACTCTATGCCAGATTCTCTTAAGTGCTTTGGAGTTTCTGATTTTATTTTTCTAATCAGAAAATAATAAACTGAATTCCCATTCATGTAGATGTTATTCCTAAAGATGATGGAGGTTTTAAACTACCTTGAATGTTTACAGATTAATTGCAGGGGAAAAAAGACATTAAAAAACACCCTATCTAGGGCTTGCCATGTGGACCGGGGAGGCAGAATATAATGCACCAAAAGTCAGGAGAAGCTAGTCACCAAGGAGATGCCATAAAACCAGGGAGAACGTCACTTCACACCCAAGGGACCACTGTCATGGTCAGGTGATAAGTGTTGGCCAAGATAGACTGTTATAACCATATGATAAAACTGTTTATTCATAAAAAAGTACAAGGTACCTGAGCCTTGAAAACATTAAGTGAAGGAAGCCGACATGAAAGACCGTAAGTGATGTGATCCCATTACAGAAAATATCTAGATTGGATGTGATAGACACGGAAGCTAGACAGGGTGTGTAGAGATGGGGATATATTTTAAGGATTGTGCTATTTCTATGAGGTATTAGAAATGACCTAACTTTGTGCTGACTATGCATTTCTGAACATGCTAAAAATACCAGTAAATCCTACACACAAAACGAGTGGAACAGGTGGTATATGAATTATATATCATTGAAGTTATTATCAAAAAATAGTTCAGGCATTTGGGTTCAAGTTACTGTCTTTGTGATCCCCATGTTTTTTAATCTTGGGAGTTTTTTTGTTGTTGTTCTTTTATTTTGTTTTTGTTTTTGGGAACAGGTCATACAATTTAGCCATCTGCCCTAGTTGGGGTTGCTATTGCTGTGATGAAACACCATGACCAAAAGCAGCTTGGGGAGGAAAGGGTTCATTAGGCTCACACTTCCACATCACTGTTCATCACTGAAGGAAGTCAGGACAGGAACTCAAAGAGGGCAGGGACCTGGAGGCAGGAGCTGATACAAAGGCCTTGGAGGGGTGCTGCTTACTGGCTTGCTCCTCAGGGCTTGCTCAGCCTGCTTGCTTTCTTGTAGTCCAACGATAGCACCATTGGACTGTGCCCTTCCATATCAACTAGTTTTTAAAGATGCCCTACTAGCCTGATCAAAGGGAGGAATTTTCTTAGTTGAGGCTGTCTCTAGTGACTCTAGCTTGTGTTGAGTTGACACGAGGTAGCTAGTGTCTTTGGAATATGAAAAGTGCATTAACAGGTGTCTGTACATTTCCTTTTTATTATTTTACCTCTCTAGATGTGTTTTCTAAACTAGAATCTGAGAACAATGCAGAAATGCTGTTCTATTCAGGTTCTTGTTCAGGGTTTAACACTAACTTACCCATGTGGCTGTCTGACCAGCGGACAAGCATTGCCTCTGAGCAGAACTCTGCGTGGATGACTGCAATGAAGAGGAATTCCAGAAGTTGTGTCAACAAAAAGCCACCCCATGAGGGGCTCATGATACATGTGTGGTGCCGAGGGAGAGGCTGGCATACAACACAGCCTTCAAAATGCCGGGAGTTTACAGTCCGGCGCACGCTGCATGCTCCAGTGACTTTGATGTTACTGTGGCTTTAAGGTGTGGGTTTGCATCAAACATACAAGAACAAAGGGAACGCCCAGGACAGAACTCCATGGGAACACACATACGGGAGGAGATGTTCCCGAGCTGAGTCTAGAAGAGTCCTCCTGGTAAAAAAAAAAAAAAAAAGGCAGGAGGGTTTCTGGTGGTAGGAACACACACACACAGACACACACACATGCACACGCACACACACACAAACACGCATACACACACACATGCACACACACACGCACATACACACGTGTGCATGCCCATTTGTTTAACAAGCTGATATTCCACATTCTGCAGTGACTTGTCAATTGCAAGATCAAAATCTTGGTTGGTTGTTCTTTCACTGAGGCCCTAGGCCTTCCGTAGGCCACTGATGACAATACCTTTGGTTGTTCAGACAGAAATCTCCAAACACCTCTTTCCCACATCCAACTTCTCAGGTCTTCTAGGCACTATTCTTTATGTGTATGTGCCTAAGTGTGTATACGACATCCATGTGGGAGTTAGCAGAGGCCAGAGGAGGTGTGGGATCGCCTTGAGCTGCAGTTCTGAGCCGCCATGTAGGTTCTGGGTCCTCTATGCTTGTGACTGCCAAGCCGTCCCTCAGCTCTTGCCTGCCACATCTGGATAGCATCCGATGCGGCACTTCGATCATAAAAGTTACCCGATAACACCAGACTTAGTCCACACCTACTTTGAGGAACCCCACTTCTGTCTCTCCTCACCTCCCTTGGTTTCATCTGACTCTCTGCTCTAGTCTGGCAAGGGAGTGTTTCCCTTTGGTCTTTTCCCTGCATCATACTGAAGGAGCAACAAACACAGCCAGGCAGGCTGGTGCCCCACTTCCTTGTAGCACAGGCACCCACTGTCTTCAGGGCACACAAACACCCGCCTCACATCTAGGAGGCAAACACAGCCACTGAGAATTTGTAAGGAGGTCAGATTGGCACGTAGGTGGCTGGTTTTGCTTTCAGCATGGATATGGATTTCAGGAGAGCTCCTAGCTGGAAGCAGACTGGAAGATAAAGTCCGGACTAAGGCTTCTCGGGACTGAGTGCTAGCGGGAATAGGGCAAAGGTTCCAAATGAGGAAACATGTCAAGGTGGAACTGGCTGGGTCCAACGCTCGACTGGATGTAGGGTCTGGAGGGAAAGTTTTAGGGGGAGCTCCCAGGTTCCTGGCTTGAGTCACTTGGCGATGCGCTGTTTAAAGATCATTTCTGTTTTACTTGAGACAGGGTCTCAAGTAGCCCAGGCTGACCTTGAACTCCTGATCATCCTGCCTCCACCTTCCTAGTGTGGTCTTTGAGGGTCTCTGCCACAACTCTGCCCAAAAGATGAAGCTCAGAGATCAGGCTTGGGGTCGGGGTGTGAGTGGGATGTGGGGGGGATAGGGTAGGGTGGGAGTGTTTCCTTCTAGGCATTTGTGTTGAAGGCATTGCTGGGTGAGAACAGTGACCTCTGGGGCTGTCACCCCTGTTGGGCCTACAGATACATACATTTTATAAAATAGTTTTAATATATATATATAAATTATTGGTTTAATTTTTTTCTTTTTTTGTCTTTTTCTTCCTTTTTTTTTTTTTTTTTTTTTTTTTTCTTTTTTTTTTTTTTTTTTTTTTGATTTAAGTATTTTTTTTTCTTGTGGTTTTGCTTCACTGTAGCCCAGACTGGCCTTAAACTCTATGTAGCTGAGGACACCCTGGGCTCTCTTATCCTGTTTTTCAGAACACGCATTACAGGATAATCTTAATTTGTGGTCCCCTACAGGGGTAACTTTTAGTGGACAGAGTTCATGAGAACGCAGCGGTCCTAATACGGAGCCAGGGACATTATCTTTGCCACAGGCGTCTGACCAAGTATGTGGCTCCACTAAGAACACCGGGGCCGGGGTGGAATCGTCCGCTTCGCCACAGCCGCGCAGCCGCATTTCTCAGCTCGCGAGCACTGCGGTCTCCACAGTAACGGCCATTCCCCCGGCCGCCACCCCCAGCCTTGCCCCGCATTGTCCAGCTCCACGGCAACAGCGGGCACGCGGCAGCGGGCAGCCCCAGGCCGGGCCGCAGGGCGCCCGTCGCTCCCAGACAGCGGGACCGGGCAGCGGGCGCCCCGACGGCATGCCGGAGAAGCGGCTCTCGGCCGGTAGGTGGGACCCCATGCCCCGCTCCCGCCCCCGCTCCGGTCCTTCTCCCGCGCTGCACTAGCTCGCCATAGTCTCCATTTGCAGCTGGAAGCCTTAGGCTAGCTCCAGGGCCACCGTGGGTTCCAAGTCAGAGTCCAGAGACCTCTCCTCCCTACCTCCACCTTGAATATTCTAGTTTAAAAATCTAATCCATGCGCGAATAATAAACATTTTACTGAGTTCACCCCGAGGATGCACTAGGTGCTGCCCTACTTTATCAGAGAATTTCATTTAGTCTAGAAGGAAGTCAGATGGATCTGAGTGCGAAAATGTAACGTTTTGTCTCGTTTCAGACCCGCCAAATATTACAGAAGAAGAATTTGTAAGTAAATTTAGAGGGGCTACTTAGTATCCCGCCCCCACCCGGTTTTTGATTTCATAGAAAAGATTAGATCGCGGGAGAAGCACGGGCTTTTCCTCTTCGCCATTTCAGTAAACACAGGGGCGAGAACCACACACAGGCTCTTTACATGCTCGGCTGATTTGTGCGTGGACGTTAATTATCGTCAAAGCTGTTTCCTGTAAAAGACGCGTTTAATTTCTCCGTGCTCCCAGAGTCTCCGGCATCGCAGGCTTATCCCATGGTTTAGTGTGCTTGGCAGTTCCTGGTTGCTATAAACGTTAGTATAGAAGAAAAGGGGTCATTTTAGGGATAGGGTGGCTCACATTTATAATGCCAGCATCAGGGATGGTTGGCAAGAGGATTGGGAGTTGAAGGTCATTCTTTTTTCTTTCCTTCCCCCCCCCCCCCCCCCGAGATAAGGTTTCTCCGTGTAGAACTCTGGCACTAGCTCTTGTAGACCAGGCTGGCCTCGAACTCACGGAGATCCGCCTGCCTCTGCCTCCTGAGTGCTGGGATTAAAGGCGTGGGTGGCCACCACCGTCCAGCTAAGGTCATTCTTTGTCACACAGCAAAGTCCAAGGTTACATGAGACCCTGTCTTAAAAAATAAAAACCCGGGCATGGTAGTGTGCCTTAATCCCAGAATTTGGGAGGCAGAGACAAATGGCACATCTCTGTGAGTTCGAGGCCCGCTGGTCTATGGAGAAAGTTCCAGAACAGCCAGAGCTACATAGAGAAACCTGCCTCAAACAAACAAACAAAAACCTAAATAAATAATAACAAAAAAATTAAAAAACCCTTAAAATAACCAACCAAACAACCAAAACAACAACAACAAAGCGGTCCATTTATAATTGTTTAAATTTTTTTCTACACATGGTTCTCAGGTAGGAATTTTGGAGAAACTGAGCGTCCTAACTGAGCATCTGCAAACACACACCAGTTGGGAGAATGCTCTTTGGAACGCGTTCTGTGAAGCCCATTCCTTATCTGAGGAACTCACTCAGGGTCCAGCTAGACACCAGTAAGGCTTATGCTAAGGTCTGAGTCAGAGCTCCGACCATTTTCACTGTTTGCAGCGTCCTTCACCAGCTATTTCTCTTGCTGGCTGGTATCTCACTTACTTTTGGCTCTTCGTTCAACAGTCATGAGTGACTGTATACTCAAAGTATTGTCCAAAATGCTGGGGTGAAATTTCAACACATTTACAGTCCAGGGGGGCTTCATAGTGGAGAGGGGAATACGTCAGCTTATCCTGGAAGAAGGGTGGAGGAGGGGGCCGGAGGGAGGAGGAAGCTGAAAGAGCAGCTCCAAAAGTCTCTCCACACTAACATACAGGTACACGCAGTACGTCAGAAGTGCTCCAGCATATCGGCTAAGCCTCATTTAGTGGGAAATTGGAGTTACTCCAGGCACTAAGCCGGAAGCGCTTGTCAGGGCTGCAGGATTTCTGAGCCAGCTGGTCCTTTCCAGCGCAGCTCCCCCTGGGCATCTTAAGAGCACTTAACACACCACTTAACATTAGAGTGTTCGCACTGGAGACTCTCTGGCCTGGTCACACTCCCCTGGGCTTCGCAGGCACCCACTGTCTTCTTCCCCCCTTTCCAGCTTCCCTTTCCCCTCTCCCGTGAAACTGTTGTCCCTTGGGCTCTGTTCTCCAGCACTTTGAGAGTGAGCTCCTCTTTTGTCCACGCCGTCCCACCAGCCCATCTGCTGTCTCTTAAATCAGTGTCTCGCTATAGAACCTGTGCTGGCCTGGAACGTGCTGTGTCTGCAGCTCAGACTTTCCATCCAGCTGCTCCAGCCCCCCTCCCCGCCCCCCCGTGCTGGGATGGGTTACAGATGTGTGCCACCACACCTGGGTCCAGACACAGCTTCTGATGCCCCTGCCTACCCAGTGAGCTATCAGGATGTCCCCACGTCACCTCTCCAGACCGCTTCCTCCCGCTCTCCAGCCCCCAGTTCGGCTTTCCCATTGCTTGCTTGTATTTTGGTTAATGGTATACTGGGTATACCCAGCTCTTTCTTCACGCCTTGCCTGCAAGCATCCACCTTTGCCTCCTTCCCTGGCTGTGCCTGCCTCTGCATCTGCACACCTGCTGTTTCATCTCAGGTTCCATGTCCAGGCAGAGCTTGGCTGTAGTCCTAGCGGGTATGACCGCTTCTCAACTGTATGTATTCCTTCCCTCAACTGTAGCTTTTCTTTGTCTGACGCGTAAAGTGCAAACTTCTGCCCGTCAGTTGTACTGGATTCTGTCTCATCTCTCCTCCCATGGCTTATGCTGCTGTTAACCCTTTCCTGAGTCCCACTGGAAGGAACTTGATTAGTAGCTGGTATCCTTGAATGCTGACCACAGACTAATATTTAACCCCAAGACAGCCCTGGGAGGTGAGTGACGGCTACTTCCCACATGTCATAGCCGAGGGAGTCAAAGCCCACAGAGGTGAACCACCACCGAGGCCACTTATCTAGTAGCCCATAGGGCCCTTCGAGCGTTCAGTTGTCCTTAGTCTGGCCTCCCACCCCGGCTCTCTGTGGTGAGCATCACATCCGCCCTGTGCCCTGTTCCGAGCTCACAGAGCACTTCCACGTGCCTCGGGCCCCAGCCAAGCTGCCCTGTTTTGCCTCCTGCCTTTGCTGTCGGCCTGACTGGGTTGCCCCTCCCCATTTGTTTCACAGTCTGGCACATTCCTTCAGGCTCAGCTCATCCCCACGAAACCTTCCCAACCTAGCATCACGCAGACTGCCTTGGCGCTCTGGACAGCTTCCCGTGGAAACCAGCCTGTGGCCAGATTCTCAAACTCACATGTTCAACCAAGTGTTGGCTATTCACTTAAATAATTAGCCCGCCTCGGACACGTGCTTGGCCTTGCTTCTCTGAATGCGATGGTGGTGTTCTCATCAACAAGCTACGTATTCTTAGGAAAAGTGGGGTAGGGACCCTCAAGCCTTGTTTTTTTGTCTCTCCTGAAGTTAGTTAAACTGTCATGTGGGTTCTGGTTGGTAGGCTGTAAGAAGCACTGCTGTGCCCAGCCCTGGAGAGCTGATGTTTACAACATCACGTGACTGGCCCCTTTGTCACAGCCTTGTTATTGTGGTCAAGCCACATTCAGATGCTGGGTTACTGAGATCCTGAAATTCATGTAAGTATAGGAAGGAAGAGAGAGCCAGTTTCCTTCTCGCTCGCTGGAACGGTGATCTGAGGCCGGCATCTTGAGGATAACAGAGTCATGTGATCAGGGATCCTCAGTGACAGCGCAGAAATGTTCTGTGTCATTTAGGAGGCGGTGCTTTGGTGTTCCAGTGTTTATAATAACCTTCACCATATTTTCTTAACCAGTAACCCAAAACTCCTTTGTTGTTACGGGTGTCTACAGAAGAGCTTAACCTTCCCCTGGGGTCTTCACTCTCAAAGCAGGGAGTCATACGTTTGGAATCAACTGCTTGTCTGCCAGGGGCATCAGATATATTGAAATCCCAGTTTTTAGGTGGCAGGCTTGTTTTGGGGCTGAGTCTTGCTATGTAGACCTGGCTAGCCTGGAACTTGATGTAGACTATACTGTCCTTGGACTTGGTATGTAGCAGGCTGATCCTCCTGCCTCTGCCTCCCACATGCTGGACTGTAGCACAAATCACCATGCCCAGCTATTAAAATATTTTATGTATAAGTTTTGAAGTCTCATAACAAAACTGTGGGCTGGCACTGTCTCGGCACCCTTATATTTCCCAAAGCACACTGTACAGAGCGTCTTACTCAGATGATTAGTTTGGCTCAGTGGATTGCTTTTCATTTGTTTATTTTAGTTTTTGAAAGGGGGTGTTAGGTAGTCTGAGCTGGCTTCTAACTCTGTGTAATGATGGCCTGAGCCTCTTATCCTCTGGCCTCTGCCTCCCAAGTGCTGCAGTTATAGGCACGTGACACCTACCCCGCTTAACGGCTTCATTGTGTTTGACTGGGCTTCGGGAATTTTCTTTGGGAAAATAGTACAAAAATGAACATATTTTTATGTCCTTTGTGGAGCATTTTTTGTTTGTTTTGTTTTTTCTTTTTCTCTTTCTTTCTTTCTTTTTTTTTTTTTTTTTTTTTTTTTTTTTTTTTNCGAGACAGGGTTTCTCTGTGGCTTTGGAGCCTGTCCCGGAACTAGCTCTTGTAGACTAGGCTGGTCTCGAACTCACATAGATCCGCCTGCCTCTGCCTCCCAAGCACTGGGATTAAAGGCATGCACCACCACGGCCCAGCTCAACATATTTTTATTTATGTAAATGATGCATGAGTTCTTACAAAGAAATAATACTGGTGAGTGAATGTTTCCCTCACTACTTGCGATCCTGGCCCCTCCTCTTGCTTTCCCAGAGCATCAGATCCACAACACAGATCTCCACAGCAAAGGCCTGCGTGTGGGTTGTCTTGTCACACATGCAGTGTGCACAAGTTTATGAGTGGCTCCTGAGCCAGGAGTGGTGGCACACGTCATTAATCCAGCGCTTGGGAGGCAGAGGCAGACGGATCTCTGCGAGTTCGAGGCCAGCCTGGTCTATAGAGCGAGTTCAAGGACAGTCAGGACTACACAGAGAAACCCTGTCTCAAAAAATCAAGATAGATAGATCTAGTTTTGTATTTTTTTTAAACAGTAAAACAGAGTACATTAGGCTTAACAAGGATTTAAATATCTGAGTTTTAAATTCTGATTGTTTTCCTCTTGTGTGCCTTAAAAATAATTTGTTATGGGAAAAAGCTTTATAAGTAAAAAAATCTTAACATTTTGAAGAAAATAATTTGTTGGAACTATGGGAATAGGTGTATCATTTTCCAAAATGTGTGTGTGTGTGTGTGTGTGCGCGTGCGGTACAGGCACACTCAGAGACTGGAAGAGAGCATTGGATCCCCTGGAGCTGAGTTACAGGTGGTTGTGAATTGGAAACCAAATTTGGGTCCTCTGCAAAAGCAGAGTGAGTTTTAACTGCTGAGGCCCCTGCCGTATATGTGTGTGTGTGTAATTTTTTGTTGAAGGTTTTCTCATATATAAATCCATAGTTTCATTGGCTTTAAAAGCAGACAAGGGGCTGGAAAGATGGCTCCGTATCTAAGAGCACCTGACAGATCCCCCAGAGTAACCAAGTCTGATTCCCAGCACACACGGCAGGTTGCAGTGACCTGTAACTCCAGTTCCAAGGGGTCTGATGCCCTCTTCTGGCCTCTTCGGGTATTTCATACAAGTGGTGTACAGACCCTTGCATTCAGATAAAACAGTCATATACCTAAAATAAGTTAAAATAACATTTAAAGCTCAAGTTAAAATTGCTTAAAATAAAAAACAATTTGTAAATAGGAAATATGTCTTTATCTTACCAGCAAATTAAAAGGGACTTTAGCCAGGTGGGGTACCACATAGCTGTAATCACCGTACTTGGGAGGTGGAGGCAGGAGGATCAGGACTTCAAGGTCACCCCCAACACGGAGAGTTCGAGTTCAGCTGCAGCTGTACTAGACGCTGTGTTAAACAAACAAAAAACCTTGAGGACCCAAATGCCTGCTGTGATGATCTGAATGAGAACAGTCCCCATGTTTTAATACCTGGTCCCCATAATTGGTGAGCTAGTTGGAAAGGATTAGGAGTGGCCTTATTGTAGGAGGTTTGTCACTGAGGGTGGGCTTCGAGGTTTCAGAAGCCCATGCCACCCCCACGTAGCTCTCTCTGTGTCTCACACTTGTCGGGAAGGGTGTAGCTCTCAGTTACCGCTGTGCCTCCGCCACCACGCCCTCTGCTGTGATGACCGTGGACTCACCCTCTGAAACCATCAGCACCGATAAACCCTTCCTTCTATAGGGTGCCTTGGTCATGGTGTCTAATCACAGCAACACAGACGGGATTAAGGCACCTGCTGTGGCATTGTCATGACCAAGCTGAACGCAGTCTCAACCGTGTGGTGGCCTAAACGTGACCCGCCTAATGGCAGCATGACGTCAGTTACATGCACAGCATGACGTCAGTTACAGGCACAGCATGACGTCAGTTACAGGCACAGCATGACGGCAGTTACAGGCACAGCATGACGTCAGTTACAGGCACAGCACGACGTCAGTTACAGGCACAGCATGACGTCAGTTACAGACGCAGCATGACGTCAGTTACAGGCGCAGCATGACGTCAGTTACAGGCACAGCATGACGTCAGTTACAGGCGCAGCATGACGTCAGTTACAGGCGCAGCACGAATGCAGGGAAATCTTATAAGGCCCTGGCCCTGGATGGCTGCTGAGAGGGGAGGGTAGTTTTCCCCGGGGATGGGCCCCTGACAGGTCGTTGAGGCCCAAATGGCCATCTCTAAACACACACATATGAACCACACAAATGGATCCAGTGAGTTATGCGTCTCTCTGTGTGACTGTTGTAATAATAGTTGAAGAAGAGGGAAGTTGAGAGGGAGGAGGAGAGCACAGGAGGCTGTCACAGGGGAGAGGAGGCTTAGAAATGATGTAAATATAGGATTATGGAAGAAACTGTCAAAAATTAATTTTAAAAGGGATTTTAGATTCAAATACTATTTACAGTATTTAATTGTGAAAACCGGTGTTTGTTTTCAACCAAGGCTGAGCTGTCTCAGAGTCACCCTGCTGATTTATAGCTTGGATATAATTATAGTAATCAGATCTCCAGAGCATGAAAATTGCATCCTTACCTGTGGTGGTTTGAATGAAAATGGCCCTATTAGGAGGTGTGGCTTTGTTGGAGGAAGTGAAGTTGCATATGCTCAAGCCATGCTCAGTGTCTCAGACCACTTCCTGTTGCCTGCTGACCAAGATGTAAGATCTAGCACTATGTCTGCCTGCATACCACCATTTTCCACCATGATGATAATGGACTGAACTTCTAAACTATAAGTCGCCCAATTAAATGCCTTTCTTTATAAGAGTTGCTGTGGTCATGGTGTCTCTTCACAGCAACAGAAACCCTAAAACATTTAAACACACTATATCAAAATATCCATAACCCCAGACCCCAGGAAGAAGGCTGCATGGCTGTAATCACTTGGTGTTTGTTTCCCAAACGAACATGGTGGGTTGGGTAACTGAGAGCAATCTCAGTTGGTAATAGGTAGCTTCACATGGAAACCATTGAGGGTGGGGTGGCTGGAACACAGGAATCGTTGGTTCTATCTCCCTTCATCCCTTCTTTCCTGAAGACAATGCATAGCTAGGAACAAGAGCATTGTGGGAAAGCCTTCTGGAAACTGAGATGCATCCCACAGGGCCCTTGGAAAGTGTTGCTATTTCAGGTCACTCATCTCTATGGAGGTCCAGACTCAGAACAGGGATCAATTCTCTAATGATTTTGGAGCTGTGGAAACTTAGACGTTCCACAAATATGTAGTGAATGGCTGTAAGTTGTTCCAGGGCACACATTACCAGCCGCGAATTGCAAAAGCAGCATTCTGTCTGACTTGAGGGAGAACCGTGCTGGTCTTTTGTTGGCTTTGGTCAGTTTGACGCAGGCTGGAGTCATCTGGGAAGAGGGGACCTCAGCTGAGAAAGTGCCCACATCACATTGGCCTGTAGGCACAGCTGTGGGAGTTTTCCTGACTGACGGTTGTTGCAGAAGAGCCCAGCCCAGTGTGGGTGGTGCCACTCCTGCCTGGTGGTCCTGGGTGTATTAGAAGTGAATTGAGCAAACAAGGAGCAAGCCAGTAAGCTGTGTTCTCTTATGGCCTCTGCTTCAGTTCCTGCCTTCAGGTTCCTGGCTTGAGTTCCTGCCCTCTCCTCCCTAAGCTGTGTTTGATCCTTGTTTTTATCACAACATGCAAAGGCAAATGAAGACATAACTAACCCTTCCAGTGAAGCACCAAGTGCTAGGCAGCTACATTTATGTGTTAGCTGTGAGGTTAAGACTTAGCGACCTCACCACACCCACCTTTACCCCTTTAAGATGGAGAAGGGGAGAAAGTGAGAGCTTCTGTCTCTTTTAAGTTAGACTATCAGGCTGGAAGGACTTTTGTACAGGGAGAGAGCCTTGGAGGTTTGGGTGTGGCAGAGTCACTAAAATCTATGATCTGGGGTTAGAATTAAATACTGGGTGAGGAGGAAAGAGATTTTACAGCTCTTGCAGTTTCATTCAGAGGTCCAGTGAGATGGCTCAGCAGCTGCTCCCCAAGACTGACAACCTGAGTTTGATCTCTAGAACCTACACGGTGGGAGAACCAACCCCTAAAGCTGTCCTCTGACCTACTCCTGGTATATTGAAAAGGGATCCACAGTGAAATGGTGCCCAGACAGAAGCCACACACCCACTTCCATCACAGCAGCTACCGTCGCTGGCAGGTGTGCGCAGATGGCTTGGTCCAACCCTCCTGCTGTTAGAGATTCAGGAAGCCTGGGCTAAAATTGGACGCGCTGACTTCACTTTGGCAGGAGGCACACGGGAAGGCAGGCTTCAAGAGCAGCAAGTACTGAAGGAGCCCCCACGCTGAGTCACACCTGTGGAGTGATGTAATGGAGGAACTGAGCGGAACTCAATTTTCTTGTTACTCCTTTAACCGTCAAGTTTTTTTTTTTTTGGGGGGGGTTACTTGGAAGATACCAACATGACTTAGGAAATTTAATTAATCAAAAAAAAATGTCCAAGTAATTGGATTGTGGAAACTTAATGAGAAAAACAGAGCTACTAAACCAGATTAAAGACTTTCAGGGTTTTTTCTTTTATAATTCAAGGGCTTTGGGAATAAAGAGCTTGTCAGATTGAAAGATGCCACTTTGTGGTAGAATTCTTGCCTAGCATGCACAAGATTCTGTGTTCAGTTCCAGTACCACATGCACACATACATACATACATGAGCACGTGCACACATGCACACACGCATGCATGTGCACACACGTGTGTACTGCATGCACATGAACACACACATGTGCACACACATGCCTGAGCACACAATGCTTGTATGAGCACGTGCACACATGCACACATGCACGCATGCACACACGCACACACAGCACGTGCCTAGCCCCTTTGGTTTGCCTGCTGATGTGACTAGATGTGCCCACACTGAACTAGTAGCTGCTGTGGGACATGCACTCCCTTATTCCGTGGCACAGCTCCCTGCCGAAATGGCCATGTACCAACCCCACAATCACAGCTGCCCCAAGTCGATATAACTATCAGTATTTAATACCCATAAATGTTAAGACGAAGCCTCACAAAAGAAATGCCAATTTTGATGTATTTGGACAAGATTTTAATTTACTGCAGTCATCTCTAGAAATTTGAGCATGTGACAGTACCACAGTACCATGGAGGAAAGTCAGCCACCACTGCGCCAAGGACAGGCAGTCCCCAGCAAGAGGGGCTCAGAAGCCAAGGAGAGATGTTATGTCGAGAAGTGGTTGTAGCTGTAGAGTCTAGCCATGAGAACCCAGACGACAGCGCATGTCCTTTGGTCTCTTTCCTAGCGGTTCTCTCTCAGTGTATTTCTGGGAAGTTCGTGTCTGAGACAGATTACGAGAAGTAGACAAAGCGTGCGTTTCATTGCATGGACTGAGTTAGAGGCTCCTGGAACTGGTCATGCCTAGAGCAGGGGTTCTCAACTGTGGGTGTGACCTCTGTGGGGTGAATGACCCTCCACAGGGCTGCCCAAACCACCGGAAAACACATATTTACATTGATTCACAACAGTAGCACATTTACAGCTATGAGGTAGCGATGGAAGTAACTATGGCTGGGGGATCAGCACAGCCTGAGGGGCAGATGAAAGGGTGGCAGCATTAGGAAGGTGAGGACCTCTGCTCCAGAGCGAGTGTGTGGCCCTGAGGGTCATTGAGGCGTTGCTGATCCACGAGGCTCTATGGAATGCCTAGAGCTAAGTTTAAATCAGCTAAAATAAAACTGAAATGCATATTTTAGAAAAGCTAACAAATTTTATTCCCTACTGCTATTAATATGTTTGTTAATATAGTTATATGAATTTGTAAGATTAATATAAAATATACATTTTCTTATGCATGGCTTCATGATCCTGCAGCTTAGTATTGTGAATTTTGGTTACTTTTTTAAAATACAGAATTTAATAAAATAAATTTCACCTGAAAGACATAGTTATTATTTTAAAACATCATGTTATTTAGAATTTACCACCATGGCCCAAATTTGGCTACTCCTATTATAACACAAAAGCCTTCTACTTGGGTGACTAGGAATTATTGAGTTAAGATGTGTTTCTTAAGCACTTACTTGGTGCTTCATTAAAAAAAAAAAAAGGTTCTGGAGCTTGAAAAGTTGTGAAGTTATTGTTCTGGCTTGCATTTCATCAGCTCGACACAAGCTAGAGTCATCTCAGAAGAGGGGACCTCAGAAAATAGCAGCATCAGATGGGCCTGAGAGCAAGCCCCACATGCGTCCCCCATCCTAATCGATGGTTGATGAGGGAGATCCCGGCTAACTGTTTACGGTGCCACCCTGGGCTGCTGGTCCTGGGTCTGTAAGGAAGCTGGCTGAGCCAGGCATGGGAGCAGGCCAGTAGGCAGCTCACTCCATGGCCTCTGCATCAGCTCCTGCTCCAGGTTCCTGCCCTGACTTCTCTAAGCTATACGATGAAACACACCCTCTTCTCCCAGGGCATATTTGTCCATGGTTTTTCTTACGGCAATAGACACCGAGCCTGGACAGTAATTAATCTTATGGTTTCCCCCATGGTGTCTGCCTTGCTCTACTTTAACAGACCAGAATTCCGAGCCGTGCTGCTAAGGCTCCACTCTGAAGGCGGTACATTTCCCTAACCCTTGGTTCATCCATTTTAATCACTTGGGGTCTTAGCAAACTAAACCCTGGGTCGATTAGGTGAGATTTCTAGTAAGTTCCTTGATATGAATCTTTTTGTTTTTTTGAGACAGGGTGTCTCTGTAACTTTGGAGCCTTTCCTGGAACTCACTCTGTAGACCAGGCTGGCCTTGAACTCACAGAGATCTGCCTTTCTCTGCCTCCTGGGTGCTGGGATTAAAGGTGGGTGCCACCACCCAGCTCTTGGTTTGAATCTTGAACCAGAGCTATTTATAATTTCCAGACACCGCAGTTACATAAAGTTACCAGGAACATCTATTTTCCGAAGCGGGTTTAACAATACCATAGTCCTTTCTGTACAAAACTACTTTGACTTTGCCATCTCCTGCTCCTCCTCCTCCTCCCCCTCGTCCTCCCTTTCTTCCTAGTGGATAGGCACATGGGTGTGAGTGCAGCCCAGAGATCAACCGTGGGTGTTGTTCCTCACAGTTCTACTCACCGTTTTATGCTATTGCTTTTTCTCTCTCTCTGCCTCCTCCGCCCCTCCTGCGCATCCTCCCATCTGTCTGCCCTTCCCCTCATCCCCACTTTCACCTTCACCTCCCCTCCACTGATGGGGTCTCTATCTGGGATCTGGGCTGATTAGGCTGGCTTGCCAGAGAGCCCCAGGGTTGGTATTACAAGCACACACCACCACACCCAGCTTCCTGTGTGAGCCTTGGGGATTGAAGTCCAGTTGGAGTGCTTGCACAGTGCCTTAGCTAGACTTTCTAGTGCTTCCCAAAACACCATGGCCGAGAAGCAAGCTGGCTTACACTTCAGCCGAGGGAAGTCAGGACAGGAACTCAAACAGGGCAGGAGCCTGGAGGCAGGAACTGGTGCAGAGGCCATGGAGGGGAGCTGCTTACCGACTTGCTTGGCCTGCCTTGCTCAGCCCACCTTCTTATAGAACCCAGGACCAGCGCCCAGGGTTGGCACCACCCACCATGGGCTGGGCCCTCCTCCACTGATATCACTAAATGAGAAAATGCCTTACAGCTGGATCTCAAGAAGGCTTTTCCTCAGCTGAGGCTCCTTCCTCAGATGACTCTAGCTTGTGTCAAGTTGACACACAAAACCAGCCAACCGAGCTATCTCTCCAGCCACTACTTCACTAATTTTTAAAAATTAGCTAGTACTTCATAAAAAGAAAATTATCAGCCATATGGAAGTAATAGCATTGTGTCATGTTTCAACTTTCGTGTTAGATTTACAACATTGAAGTCTAATTATGAATAACAAACAACCACATGTACTGTTCCACCGAGTGTGCCACGATGGGCTCTCGACACAGTGGAAACAATGACCAATGAAGTAGGTGTTTTCTGATTAGGAGAGCAGGTTTTTCTTGGCAGCGGTTATTCGATTTTGCCAATTTCAAAAGTGGCTATGTTGATGGGTGAGAAAGTTACAGAAAATATGTACACAGTCTGTATGAAGAACACATGCCCTGGCCAAAGAGTCTATGTTCAAAATCCAGTAGGATCCAGGTCCTGGAAACTGAATCTCACGCTCACAGACATTTAATATTGTGCTTAGCTTGTAACTTTAAGTGAGCAGCAAAGAATTTTACATTCCTTACCACTTGCTACTGTCTTTAACGGTGATTCTGCCTTTTTTAATTTATTTTAAATTTGTATTTATTATTATGTGTGTGTGTTTAAGGCGCACATGTGGAAGGCAGTGGGAATCTTTTCAGAGCCTGCTCTTTCTACCTTTGCACAGGTTGTGGGATTGAGTTCAGGTTATCAGGTTTTCGTGGTGAGCACATTTACCTTTGAGCCATCTTGTAGGCCTTCTGCCTCTTTTTCTATGAAGTGCATATTTTAAAAGTCTGAGAAATTTGTCATACAGTGCTTCAGTTTGTATTTGTGGATAACTCCTTTACATGTTCTGCTACACTCTTCTTGTCTGTCCCCTTTGCTAGCTGCGGCAGCAAGGACTTGGAGAGAACAGTCCACTCTATTTCCTTTTTGTTGACAGTGGTGGTGGCCGAGACGAGGTTCAGGTTGTTCACTTTGAATGCACTCCATAGCTGAGACTGGCTTTGAACTCTTGGCTCTGTGCTTCCTGAGGGCTTAGTTCATGTCGTAGCCCGTTTTCCTGCCCCTTCCAGAGACTGTGTTAGGTTTGTAGTGAGGCTTTAATGTGTAATTGACTGAAAAAGTCTGAGATCTAAGTCACCGTAAGGCATGCTTCAAAACATAAAAATATGTTTTTATGTTTTTTGCAGGAAAATTTTTTGGCAACAGATGGCTTCCTTGTGGATTACTTTAATGAGTTCTTAAGCCTTCCCGTGAGTACATTATGATGTTCTATTTATATTATTACAGCAAGGTATTTATAAATTATTAGTGTGTGTGTGTAGTGTGTGTATGAGTGTGTATGTATGTGTAAGTGTGAATGTGTATGTTTGAGTGTATGTGTGTGTTTGTGAGTATGTGTGTGAATGTGTGTATGTTGAAGAGCATATGTGAGTGTGCATGTGTGTGCATGCTGAAGAGTGTGAGAGTGTGTGCATATGTGGGTGTGTGCATGTGTGCACGCTCATGCGTGTGAGTGTGTGCATATGTGTGTTTATTTGTGTGTGTTTATTTGTGTTTTTGTTTTTGTGTGTGTGTGTGTGTTTGTGTGTGCATATGTGGGTATGTGCATGTATGCGCTCATGTGTGTGAGTGTGTGCATATGTGTGCATATGTGTGTGTTTATTTGTGTGTGTGTGTGTGGTGTGTGTGCTGGAGAGTATATGTGAGTGTGTGTGCATATGTGTGTGTGACTGTGTGTGTGTGTGCATATGTGCACTTGTGGAGGTCAGAGGACAATGTCATGGAGTCAGCTTTCTCTTTCCACCATATATGGAACTCAAGTCATCAGGCTTGAGCAGCAGGTACCTTTACCATGGAGCCACCTCCCCAACCCCAAAGCCTGGACTATCTTGTCAGACATATCTATCTATCAAATATACTTTTTCTTAGACACACTAAAAGGCTAGATGAGATGGCACATGCCTTTAATTCCAGCACTCAGGGGTCACAGACAGGTAGATCTCTTTGAGTTTGAAGCCATCCTGACCCACATTGAAAGTCCCTAGCCAGCCAGGTCTACATAGTGAATCCTGGTCTTAAAAATTAAAATAAAGATAAATCAATTAAGGTAAATTGTGGATGTGATTAATCACACCTCTAACCCCAGCACTCTGAAGCCTGAGGCAGGAGAACTGGCATAAATATTCAAGGCCAGCGTGGGCTATAGAATGAGATCCTAAAAAAACAAGCAAATAAATAAAATAAAGATCAATTAAGAAATTTTTGCTTGGGTCGTATCTCTTTATAGCTAAACATTTGGACTTGAAACCTATTTAGAAATATTCCTATTGAAGAAACTGGAGTTCCTTGTGCATCAAAAGCTATCTGGACAACGTTCTGACCTGCTGCGTGTGGCAGCGTATTAAACCTCAAGCAGTGATAAGGACAATATCAAACTCTCAAGACACTACTTTATGGGTCTTTTTTTCAAACCTTAGGTTATTATTGTTATCGTCTTGGCAAGATGTTAAAGCAGAATTTGTATTTAAGGCAATTAGAGTTTGTACCAGTGATAAATAAGAACACACAGGTGGATGCCAGTTCGTAGAGTTTCAGCTCAATAGCAATGATTGACAGAATGGCTGTTAAGAGATTCGGGAAACGTAACACGAGAGTTCCTGAGATGGTTTACCTTGTCCTGTAGAAAAAAAGTCAGTGAGGAATGGCATTTCAAAGGAAGTTAAAGCTTTCTAGATGGTTCATAAAAGCGGGAAACTTGCTTTGTTAAAATTTTTACAGGTAAAGGGCTGGGAATGTAGCTCAGGTGATAGCTCATGTTTACCCACCATGTACCAAACCCTGGATGGATCCCCAGCACCACCCAAACTAGGCACGGTGGTGGCTCAAGCCTGCAGGGCTAGCATCTGGGAGGTGGGGTCAGCATCCTTAGCTGTGTGATCCTGTCTCAAGAAAACCAAACCAAGCAAGCAAACAAACAAACAAAAAAACAACAACAAAACAAAATTAACCAGGAAAAAATGGAACATAGAGAAGTCGCACATAATGTTGAGTAGTGGATGGTAAACCGTGTTACAGCCCGACCGCTGCCCACGTCTTTGGAAGGGGGAAAGGACTGAGCGCCTTGTCCTTGCTAGGTCTGCACCAGTGAGCCGCTCGTGCACGGCTTTGTGAGTTTCTTTCCTCTCAAAGTCGTTTGTGCTCTCTTTCTGATTTGATCCAACTAGGGACAGTGGAACTGGGCTATTAAGTCACCCGTGCCCTTTCCAGAACCAGACCAGGCCGCACCCTGGATATTCCCATGGGTCCTCGGGGCATTCTCCCTCACGCTCACAGTCTACTCCTGTGTCACAGTCTCCAGCAGCTTCATAAAGTACCAGGGTTCTGCTTTCCCGGATTATATACTCTCCCCGCCCTAGGCTCTGCAATCTCTGTTCTTCTCCCAGAAGCACATTTTGTAAAATATGAAAAAGTCACTCTTGCCTAGCAGACATAGAGGTACATAGTGAGTTCAGGGCCGGCCTGGGACAAGGGAGAAGGGGTGGGGTGGAAGTTAAGATACAGCTCAATAGTAGAGACCTCGCCTAGCAGACTCCCAACCCTGGGTCCCTTCCCAACACCTCACACACCCACAATCCAAAACCAACCAGTCAACACAAGAAACAGCTATAAATTTTATAATTTCAGTTTCTCTGCATTTATGTCTTGGACACTGCCTTGGTGCTTTGATCCATGAAGTGAATGAGTTCCCTGCCACGTTCAGAAAATCTATCAAGTTGTAGAAGTCAACCGAACAGTAATGGAAAATCAAAGCCAAACATGATTATCTTTCAGCTTCTTGGAAGGGTGAGGCAGGAGGATTGCCCTAAGTTTGAGGCCAGCCTGGGCTACATAGTTTCAGACCCTGTTTTTAAAAAAAGGAAAAAGAATATTTATGGGAAAATTCAGCCACAGTCCTGCAACTCAGTCAAAATAGATGTTGCCAGTTTGTGTGTTTTCTTTCGGGCCTTTGCTTAGTGTGGCATCTGTGAGGAAGCTCCGGAGGAGCTGCGCCTTTCACCCCTCTGCACACACACGTCAATTTTGTTGAAGGGGTGTGAAGGGTGTGAAGGGGTGTGAAGGGGTGTGAAGGGGTGTGAAGGGGTGTGAAGCGGTGTGAAGGGGTGTGAAGGGGTGTGAAGGGTGTGAAGGGGTGTGAAGGGGTGTGAAGGGTTTGAAGGAGTATGAAGGGGTGTGAAGGGGCTTGAATGAGTGTGTAGGGATATGAAGGAGTGTGAAGGGGTGTGAAGGGTGTGAAGGAGTGTGAAGGGATGTGAAGGGTGTGAAGGAGTATGAAGGAGCTGTGGGTGATTCCCCTCCATTCATGACCCTGTGCTTTCAGAAATACCACTTATTTAACCTTTTTATTTATTTCTCTAAACAACAAAACCAGTACATCTTACAGATTGCTATGGAGTGATGTAATGTATGTGACATACTAGAGTTTATTTTTTTTTTAACCCCATGGACTCACCTTCCATTCCTGAAAGAGGCAATCCCTTCATCTGACTTGGTGGATCAGCCTGGAGTGCTCTCCCATGCCACACAGATCTGTCATTGGTTTTGCCTTTTAAAAATTATTTTTATTAGAGATCTGGATGAGAAATTATAAGAGGGACCAATATTTTTCCAGTCTAACTTCACTCAGCTAGTGAACGACAGGGTCCACCCAAAGCCACATGGCACAGAAAGTTCTTGGTGTCCTACAGCAGAACTAGGGACAGAAAGTAAACAGGTCATTAGGATGACAGGCCGAGACCTCATGCTTATTCTGATACATAAATGAAGTAAAACAAACAACACTAATGTGTTTGAGGGTACATTAACCGAAGTGTAGTTCAGATCAAGAAAAATATTAGTCTGGAGAGTAGAAGGCACCTGGGTGTTTCTTTGGAAAAGGCTGAATTGTTAGACCACACTTGGAATATTGTGTTGTGATCTTGGTCCCATATGTTAAGAGTTGCTTTGCCAAGCCAGTCTCAGGGAGACTCAGCCCGTGAACACGCAGGAAACCATGTCAGACGAGAAAGGGTTGAGAGACGTGTGAGTGTTTGACCTGGCGGGGCGGCAAGGGTGGACTGTGGTCGCTCTTTCAAACATCAGAGAGCTAATCAAGGGAAATGGGCTCAGGCTCTGTGAACCCAGACGCAGGACAGCGCCCCATTTACGAGGATCTAGTCTACTAACAACAGGATGGCTGGCCTGGGAGGTGGCAATCCTGTATGTGGTGGTATTCAGGTGGGGCTGGGAAATGAGAGGGTTCTGTTGGAAGAGGACGAGGGGGTGAAGGGAGGAGAGAGTTTTATCTGTTAAATTTCCCTTAAGACGATTTCTATGACAGATATTAGAAAATCATAAATAATACTGATGAATGTGGGATGGATCTTATCCCACGCTCTTATTGTATAGAAAAAGTGTTTGTCATCTATCTATCTATCTATCTATCTATCTATCTATCTATCTATCTATCTATTATCTATCTATCAATCATCTATCTATCTATCTATCTATCTATCTATCTATCTATCTATCTAATCTACTAATATATCATCTGTCTGCCGACGATGGTGGGAGACTGGAGCTACTCAAGTGAAAAACGTTGATTCCTCATTCCCTGCTTATTTGCTGGGCAAACCAGGCCTCTCCTGCTCTCCCCGCTCTCCTTAAGGATCATTCCTCCATCTTCCATGTAAAGTCTCTGAAACAGAATCCTGCTAATCTGTCCTCTCACTTCCCTTCCTCTCTCACCTTATCGCATTAACACAGCCACAGTCTAAGCCTAGAACATGGCTGTCACATTCTCACATGGGCCTTAGGTCGAGCCAGACTTCCAGCCCCTCTGAGATGCCACCCCACCTTTGCAGGGACAAACCCAAGGCAAGAACGAGCCTACGAGTCAGACTTTGGCTTCTCCCCTTCCTCCCATTACTCCATCACACTCTGGGGACCCAGCGTGAGATCCAGAACCCATGGCTGGTAGCCTGCCCCATGCTGCTTTTGATGGGGGAAGTCCATGACAGTTGCCTCTGTTGTAAAGGATCGTGGCACTTTCCAGATCTCAGCTTTCATAACTTCACTCTGTCTGTTCTCCAGCCAAGTTCACTTTCAGATATTGTTTTCATTTGGCGTCTGGGAGGATTTTTCTTTTTTTGTTCCTGTCAGCTCTTTATGGACAAGTGTTTGCTCATTAGGTTGTCTTCTGTGCTATAGTGTGAAAACATTTTTCCTTTGGTTTGGTTTTGTGTGTCTTATGCTCAGTGACTGTTGTGGGATGGAGTTGATGAGCCCACATAGATGTAGGTTGGTCCTTCGTGGGTGGTTTCAGATGCTTGTGACATTTATGGTTTGCAGAAGCTGAAGGGGTGGCCCGCTCTATACCCTCCTTGCAAGGTTAGGTATGTCATGTGTTTGCCAGACCACGCTTAGCTATGCACTTTTGGAATTTTACCATAACTTTTTTTGGCCCCATTCTCCACACTTTTTTTTTAATCTGTAAACTATTATAATTTCTTGCAGCTTTATGAAAGAGTTATATGCTGGGAGGATTGGTGGGTGAGGGGCTGGAGAAAGAATATAAATCTGAGAGATGAGTGGGCTGAGAAGAGATGGAGGGCTTGGGTCTTCCCTTGCCAACATTTAAACGCTCAGAGATTGGTTTGCAAAGGCAATGTTGATGGGATTCCAGGTGACTGTTGAGTTCAGGGTTATACCAACTGGCGTTGGGATAAACCCTTAGCTCCAACACAAAACAGTCAGGTTACCTACTGCGGTTCATTTTGTTGATTACTTACTGCAACTCAGTTTGTTAGCTAAGGATATTCCGTTCAATTCATGTGGCATATTAACCCTTCTATCTCACTGTCCAATGTCTGGTAAACAATTTATAGTTCAACATCTAAAACGCCAATAGAAGTTAGATTGGAAGAAGTCTTTATTGGTAGTCAGATGGTTTTTATCCGCTGCTGAGGATTCCTGTTTGAAACACAGCTTTGGAGCTCCATCACTAGAGACAGAGTTGGAACAGAGATGGACATGTATTAAATTAACCCAGTCATTAGTTTTTAATTTAAATACTGTTCAGCTAAATAATTTGGCACCAGCTAGTGTCAGTGGCGCTGGGCTGGCAATGTAAGCACATCACTAATTTTTCACAGGTTTTTTTCTCCTCCCCCCTTCTTTCCAGAGAAATGTGGAACCAGCAATTTATTGTGGTAAAAAAAATTTCCATGCACTTGCTTTTTCTGTGAAAATATTTCTCACACATGGACGGCTAGCCCCACAAAGCTAGCTCTCAGCACCTCCAGGTCAATCCATTTTAGAGCGTTTAGAAAATGACACTCAAAATGAGAAAACTAAGGCAGAAAAGGGGCAGAAGAGTCTGTAGCAGCTCGTCTGGGTCGCAGGCACAAGCTGAAGGCTTTTCTGTGGTAGGACTGAAAGCCTTGTGTTGTCAAAATCAGTCTAGTCAGCTTTTGGCCGAAAATACTTTCTGTGCCCTTCATTTCCGTGTCCCCCACTCTCCGTGTCTTTTATTGTTATTTCTGAATTCACTTTAGCAGTTTCGTAGATAAGTCTAGAAATGGGAAAAAAGAAGACTTGTCAAATTTGGGTTATACTGAAGGCTTGGGGCTCTTCCTTTCATGTTAGAACATAGATGGGCAAGCGCCACCACATACGTGATTGCACCAGAGAGTTGGTAGACGGGAGCAGGCACGTGTGGCTTCTGAGTTTGTCAGAGGCCTGATCCTGTCCCCCTTCACCTGAAAGCTCTTCAGCAGGCCCTGTCCATCTAAAGCAAAGTTCTTAGACTTGAGTAACGTTGGAACTGCTGAAGGGCTTCACAGAGCTGAGAGGTCCAGGCTCTACGGAGGGGCCTGAGAACCGGCGTTTCTCAAAGGTTCTAAGAGATGCTCATGCAGCTAGCTGGTCAAGCAACTGCAGTACCACCATGCACTGTGGAGCATTGTGAAGTGCAGCGGGAAATGGCAGGTCCTTGATGGACTGGACTCTCCGTTCCCTCCAGGTTTATGTCCTACACTCCTCGCTGCTTGCGGTCTGCCCTGGCTGGCCTGTCCCTTTGTGCCCCTGTATCTTGGCGCACTGGCTCTGCCTTCTGATGAAGTCTTTCTCTTTTTTTGTCTCTCTGATGACTGCCAGTTCATTCTTTAAGACTTAACTTGGGCATCCCACTTTCTACACCTCTTCTTTAACTCCCTGAAGACAGCTAAGTGAATCTCTGCGTGCAACACGATGCTTCTCTCGTGCTCTTTATGTGTTAGTGTGACGCTGAAACATACCTGCTATTATACAGATTGAGACCAACATGCTTGTACACAGAGCAAAGGTGGTTTCAAGATAGAAGGAGATTTTCTGTGTCTTGTACCATTCCATGAATGTGTCTCCTAGAGAGGTTTGTGGTAAAAAGTGAGAATCTGCATTCCCTAATATATCTCATCCTTGCCTCACCATGTAAGGGCAATTCCATCGTTGCACTTGAGTGTTGTGTGCAACAGGAGCGTTAAACACAGCTTCACCTGGTCAGTAGCCTTGGAGACAGCGACTCATGTCCAACTGAAACAGTGCTGACGACAGTCCAGGACCCCTCTGCAGGGTTAGCCTTGTTATGGTTTGACTTTGGTCCTGTGTCTGTGTGTCTTCACGTATCTTTTCTCTTAGGTTATAGGTGCTCTGAGCCTCATTTCAGTCGGGCTTGGTGGTGCATGCCTCCTTGGGATAGTAATATGCCAGCCAGCATATGCTGCCCCTCACCCAAGAGTTGGTACCGTGTAAATGAATGAACCGCTAGAGGAACCGTGGACTTGGCCACTGGTATCTGAAAAGGGAAAGCCTCCGTTGAGAAAATGCCTCCATAAGATGCAACCATAGGGCATTTTCTTAATTAGTGATTGACGAGGGACGGTACAAGCCATTGTGGGTGTTGCCATCCCTGGGCTGGTGGTCCTGGGTTCTATAAGAAAGCCGGCTGAGCAAGCCATGAGGAGCATCCCTCCATGGCCTCTGCACCAGCTCCTGCCTCCAAGGTCCTGCCCTGTTTGAGTTCCTGTCCAGACTTTCTTAGATGATGAACAGTGATGTGGAAGTATAAACCAAATAAATTCTTTCCTCCCCAACTTGCTTTGGTCAATGGTGTTTCATTAGACCAATGATAATGCTAACTAAGACAGATACGGACTCACTTCTCCTGGAGAGACAATCATAAGCGAATAGAGTATAGAACATGGAAGGCACCTTTAGATTTTCTAGTTAAAATCCCCACCCCCTTTTAACTCAGAAAGGCAAAGTAGTTTCTCCAGTGTTTCTTGAATTTAATCATTCTGCCTGTTCTTTCCTATATTGTTTCTAGTTTAGCCAAGTCTGTTCTCAAACATGCTAACTAGACCAGACATGACATCCTAGCGTTGGTCCCCTGTGTGGGGGCATATTTCCTCACTGGCATTTGCATTTACATGGATTTTATGTAAGTACATGTTTTGCTGACTTTATCATAGGAAAACAATGCATTTTTATGTACTTGTTCCTTCAAAGGAAGAAGCAAAGCTTTGTTCTCCTCTGCATCTCTAGGCTTAGGCTCGTGATTGACACTTGGACATTTACAATTTTTGATATTACTGAAACAAACTAATGGGGGAAGTATTTGAATTTGTTATTCAACATTTTGTCATTTTGTAATCATAGTGCTACTAAGGACCTCTGAGATCTAATCGAGCACATAGTTTTTCAGCAGGAAAACACTACCCTTGGCAGAGATGGTTAAGCCTTGAGTAACCTTGTCCTGTATTTTTTTTAGACTGGCTAACCTGCCATTCAGTACATAGACCAGGCTGGCCTTGGACTCTGGCTCCCCTTGCCTCCGTCTCCCTTGCTTGGTTTCTACAGATGCGCACAGCTACTCCTTGCCCTCTACTACTTTTTGATCATTTCCTCTCATTTTATTATATTATATTTATTTATTTATTTTTGATTTTTGACACAGGGTTTCTCTGTGTAGTCCTGGCTGTCCTGGAACTAGTTCTGTAGGCCATGGTGGCCTCAAACTGAGGCCTATAATGGATGCACCTCTTTTACCTTTTAACTCGGTGCAGAATCCAGCTGGTTTTGTAAATGCCTATAAGCAGCATGGCCTAAGCTATTCTTCAAACTATCAGAACAGGGAGTCTGGAAAAACTGATCTTCAGTTTTGTAGGTTGTGCACCTCGGGAAGTTAGGATGCTTCTGAGTGAGCTGCGCCATTCACCACGAGCCCTGACTGAGATTCCCCAGCCTTTTAGTCATCGCTGCTGAGTTCTGCGGCAGGCACACTGGGGCACTTGCTGTTATACCACAGAGACCTTTTTAACCTTTCTTAGCTTCGGGTTTGCTTTATACAGAGGCCGATAGCCACCACACCAAACATGCTTTTGATGGCAGTGGCACCTTGTCTCCCCAGAGTATAGTGACGGCTGTTCTCAGGCTAGTCCCAGATCATAGTCTAGCAAGGAGACACACTCCCTCCAGACTGCTACTGAGGAACTGAGATGGTCTACCCTGTTGCCATCCTCCTAGTTCCCAGAACATTGTTCTGAAAGTGAGATGCAAAACCCTCCCTTATCTGGTCCTTCTGCTTTTTTTTTTTCATTAGTCTTTCTCTTTTGACCCTTACACTGTTCTGTTCTGTTCTGTTCTGTTCTCTCCTGTCCTGTCCTGTCCTGTCCTATCCTAGTCTACCTAGGATTATTCCAAGACAATTCTTCTCTAGATGTGGGTCTCTTTGTGCATTTGCACCTTTGTTAGTAAGACCAGAGAAAATAAGAATCTAGAAACCACACTGGTGCCCTTGAAGCTCTCCTGACATCACAGGGTTACCACTTAGCGCCTACCTAATGGCACAGAGAGGGCGTCACACACACCAGCTTTCTCACATGTGAGGCAGTGTGGTGAAGGACAGTGTGCCTGCCATCTTTGGAACCTGCAGGGCTTGTTTGTATGACTCAGCGTTCCCTTCATAGCTGTGACTCCATGGACCAGCCCTTAACCGCCCGTAAACAGCTGTCCAGGGGCTGAAGTACCTGGTGACAGAGCATTGAGGTAGGTGTTCGTCACAGACACGGTAGGTCCCCAGCAGGGAATAGTTCTTGTCGGTTGTGTCTGCCGGTTATATCTTTCTAGTCGTACTGAGCATTAGTTACACACAGGCTCAGAGCGTCACGGTCGTTTGAGCATTTTTATTTGATTAGTAGGAATTTTTCTTTCTCTATTGAGCTAACTAATTGGCATCCTTTACTTTCGATTTTTCCTATCTTTGTGTTCATCTGGCGGCTATATCTCAAGGTGGAAATAGAAAACAGGAAGGGAAGCAGGCACAGGACAAACAGGCTCTCCTGTCACAAAAACACCAGGGCTAGAAGATTTTTCCAGACGACCCGTCTTTTTAAGGACTTCATCTCCCTGACCCCACAAGTGTGATGTCCGTCCCTGCCGCATTTATTCAATTTCCTTCCCTAAATCAGATAAATCTTGTCTCTGGTATTACAAACTTGTCCAGGGATACCACATCAAGGGGTGTATTTTTTATTAGGCCCATGGTGTCTGTTTGACCTATATTCAGAAGACAGATGTAATAGATCACGAATAAAGTGGTTATTAAAGGAACCTTACAGGTAATTTCCGGATTGATTATGCTTACTGAGTTAAACTTGGCGTGCTGGAGTTGGGTTCTAAATCGGTTTAGCATGCATACTGGCTGTGTCTTAGGTTTCCAGTCACTAAATACCTTAGAATGAGCAACATTCTGGACTCTTGAGATGTGATACCTTGTGACATAAATATTTTTAGCTTAAAGCTTACAAAGATACCCTGCAACTCATTATTACCTTATATCTGTACTCTGTACAGAAGCTCTACAGGGCACTTACAGTTACAGCTGTAGTCTACACAGCAGCTCTACAGGGGCACTTAGAGCCGTCTACCACTTTCCTAAGCATCTGTAAATTACATAAGTGAGTGGTCAATTCACGATGGTTCCCTGGAAAAGGAACCCGATCCCAGATTTAAAGGACAAAATTAGAGACGATATAGTCAATGTACCATTAATTCTTCTGGAAAAAAAGGACCTAAAAATCTTTAACGGTTTATCCAAAGTCAGAAAGCTGTTTGCTGACAAGCTAGCATTCAAACTCAAGACTTCTGGTAGTTGTGTATTAACTGCCCATCTTTAAATTAAAGTTGGAAACCTTCCACGCTGTTGCGAGGAGCTCAGAAAGTTGGGCTCTTTCACATTTCGGTCGCTCCATGAAGACCGTGCTGATAGGGTCTTCAGTGAAGAACAGCTTGCAGTTAATATGTGCTTTAGGGAAAGAGAAATGGCTGGCTTTCATGCCTCTGGGGCTGAAAGACAATAGGATTGTTATTTCTTTTTCCTTCCTTCTCACCTGGTGACCCACCTCCTGTGAGGGTAACTGCTCCCAAGAAGCCAGGTGTGTCACTTCCTGTAGTTCTCTAGCATCACAGAGGTGAGATCACACAAACAGCACACCCTGGCACTGTTTCCACGGCGTAAATCCCCGGTAAGAAAGCCTTCAGTGGATCCTCTGCCCTCTGGTAAAGGGGTTTCCAAGATTCTAAAAGGGAAGTGAGGTAAGGATCGAGAAGATGGAAATATGACACCAGGTCCCTCTAGAGACTATGAGTTTCTGTATTTTAAATTTTAAACATTTTCGTACTTTTTGTTACAGACCTTCTCAGAGGCGATTAGATTCAATGTGGACTACGGAGTTTTTGAAGTGATCAACAATGCACCACAGCTTCTGGAAAAGCAACTGAAAAGAATTCTGCAAAATCAGCAACCTCGAAATCCCATCTATGATGTTATAAGGAAAGGAAAAAGTGATGCTAAACCTTTTCAAAAGAGTATCCCCCGTGAAGATGAGACCATTAACATCAACTACACCATCATGGTGAGCCAGCATGCTCGAGTCTGTCTTCTAAGATCAAGGAAGCATTTGGTCAGCCAGAGAAATGCTCAGCAGTTAGGGGCACTTGCTGCTCTTCCAGAGTACCTGGCCCTGATTCCCCGCACCCACACTGTCTTTAGCTCCAGTTCCAGGGAACCCAGCGCCCTCTTGTGGCCCCTGTGGCCCCAGGCGCACACATGGCACACATACATACAGGCAAAACAGTCATAGAAAGAAAATAAAAAAAAAAAGAAGCATTTGGTGAATTGACGCAAAGTTTCTGAAGTACAATCAGATTTATTCGTGTGTTGTGCTTATGCGGAATGTCATCTGTTCACATAAAATGGACCATTTAGCAGTTTTGTTGATTTTTATCAACCAATATAAGAATGATCATGTGATTTGCCTTGACTATATAAAATGTCAAGTACATTTATATAGTAAATATGCATATTTTTATAGTTTAGTTTCCTTCTAGGAAATGTGTGTATAAAGGAAGCTTATTTCCTCTGGTTTTTTTTTTTTTTTTTTTTTTTTAACCAATTCTATTCACAGTTGGAGCTGAGATGGCTTTGAAGCACCAGGATACACCCTGTTGTAGGTGGAGGCTGCTTGTTCATTCCCAGCCACCCAGACCCGAAATAGTCACACAGAAACTGTATTAATTACAACACCTATATCAGGCATATTCCTGGCTAACTCTTACATCTTAAATTAACCCATTTCTATTAATCTGTGTATGGTCACATGATTATGGCCTACTGGAAAGGTTCCATCCGACGTCTGTCTCCTGTGGCGGCTACATAGCATCTCTCTGACTCTGCCTACTCTCTTTCTACCCTGCCATAGGCCCAAAGCAACTTTTTATTAACCAAATGGTCATAAAATATATTCACAGCATACAGAGGGGAATCCCACATCACCCTGTGACTCTGATCTTCCTGGCTTCAAATTCTGTATTTAGCTGCCAGTTTCTGTCCTGTTTGCTTTAGGTCAGCAAACCTATATCAGGATAAACCCACGAGTTGTGCTCCCATGAAAAAGTGACACGAGGAACTTGGTTTCCACCATCAGCCTCGCCTCCATTAGCTGCTACTCAGGTGTGCTGTGTGGATCAGTGACCAAGGATTATTTAAAAATGCTATTTTAGAACTAGGGAGAAGTAGGCTGAAAAATACAATTGCTCATAACTTCAGACAGTTCTACTCCAATTTGCTGGCTATTAAATTTAGATATATTTCTCTTTTAACTTCTATCATAGTAAATGCTAATAAGAATTGTATTAAAGCATTGTTTTGAAGGTGGATCAGAAAAATTGAATTATGGGCTGGAGAGATGGCTCAGCGGTTAAGAGCACTGACTGCTCTTCCAAAGGTCCTGAGTTCAATTCCCAGCAACCACATGGTGGCTCACAACCATCTGTAATGAGGTCTGGTGCCCTCTTCTGGCCTGCAGGCATACACACAGACAGAATATTGTGTACATAATAAATAAATAAATATTTAAAAAAAAAAGAAAAATTGAATTATATAAATTATTAGCTAAAGGTTTTCTAACTGGATATGCAAATATTTATTAACAACAATAATTAGTAACACATCACTAATTATACTAAATCTATGTAGCTTAACCATCCTAATTAAGAGAGTCAGACGGGACTAGAAAAAGAAGACTCAGTTATTTGTTATCTAAAAGAAACCAACCTTAAGTATAAAATATATTAGAAGAAGGCATATGCCATATAATTACTAATTAAAAGAGAGCTAGGGTGATTATATTAGTATCAAAGTAGACTTCAGAACACAGACTCCTGCATAGGATAAAGAAGGCTGTTAAACAGGGATAAAATGTTAGCTCATAGAAAGCATGACCAGCTTTAATGTGTGTGCCTAACTATAGAACACTGGAATACATAATCAGACATAAAGAGGAAATAGTCAAAAAACCACAAAAACTGAAATTAAAACATTGCTTTTAGTAACCATAGAAATGGTGGATCCTAAGGACATGGCATTTCTCTGTCTCACTTGCAATGAAGTCAACCTGTTGATGCTTATAGACTCAACCTGTTGGTGCCTGTAGATTCAACCTGTTGGTGCCTGTAGATTCAACCTGTTGGTGCCTGTAGATTCAACCTATTGGTGCCAGTAGACTCAACCTGTTGATGTTTATAAACTCAACCTGTTGGTGCCTGTAGACCCAACCTGTTGATGCTTATAGACTCAACCTGTTGATGCCTGTAGACGCAACCCATTGATGTTTGTAGACTCAACCTGTTGGTGCCTGTAGACTCAACCTGTTGGTGCCTGTAGACTCAGCCTGTTGGTGCCTGTAGACACCTCACCCCACAAAACCAAAGTTCATGTTCATGCAGATTACACTTAGAGTGGTTATCAAAATTGATGTTATTCTGACATTAAAGTAAACTATAATAATAAAAATATGTGAAATTTATTATTGATCAACTCAGAATTAAATCATAAGTTGGTAACAAAAGAATATGGAAAAATCTCCAAATACTCAAATAATTAAACAATATACTTCTAAATAACCCAAAAGTCAAAAAGTAAGTCTCAAAGAAATCAAGAAACTAAAGTAAACCATCACAATTTGGGATGTAGCTAAATTAGCATTAGAATGAAATTTATGTAGTTAAGTAATAGGAAATACGTAATAGAAAATAGAAATACCAAGCATTGCTGCCAGTGATCAATCTTCTACCATGGGAAACAAGAAAGAGAAGGGTTAATTGAGACCCAAAGTAAAGAAGAAACATCATAGCCATGAACTTCTGACCCGCCTGTGGTGGACTACAGGCATGTACCACCATGCTCATGCCTGTGACTACAGCAATGCACCACCACGCTCACGCCTGTAACTATATCAATGCACCACCACGCTCATGCCTGTGACTACAGGCTTGCACTACCATGCTCTAGCCTATGACTACAGGCTTGCACCACTTTGATCACGCCTATGACTACAGGCTTGCACCACCAGGTTCATGCCTATGACTATAGGCTTGCACCACATGCTCACGCCTGTGCTGGGATTAAAACCAGGTCTTCGTGCATTCTAGGCAAGCACTCTACAAACTGTGGCAATGGCAACCTGAAGATGACTTTTTCTTCATTTTCTCTTAATAGTGCCTCAACCGTGAACAAGGTATTAAGTGGATCAAAAGGAAGAGACTTCCAGCATTTCTGGAAAGTGATTGCTACTTTGAGTACAGGTATCATGCTGCCATCGGCCTATGCTTTTCTAAATGCCTGTTTACTTCATATAAAGTTATTTTTTATGATATCAGTTGGCATTTGGATCCTATCTGCTATAGAAATCAGAGTGATAAAAAACATTGGCAAAAATCACAGAGCTTTTCTAAAAAAATTTCACAGTTGTATGTCTTTGATCATATTTTTAAACTTACCTGTCACTCACAGTGGTGTTTATGGAAATACAAAGGGAATGTTAGTGTGACCTTGACAACAGAATGTGGGGGACTAGAGAGAAGTCTTAGCAGCTAAGACTTGTTCTTGCAGAGGGCATGGGTTTGGTTCCCAGCACCCACATGGTGGTTCACAACCATCCCTGACTCCAGGTCCAGGGAACTGGATGCCCCACATGAACTCCATGGTCACACAGGCAGGCAAGTGTAAAGATACATGGATCTTTTTTTTAAAAAAATATTTATTTATTTATTATGTATACAATATTCTGTCTGTATGCCTGAAGGCCAGAAGAGGGCGCCAGACCTCCTTACAGATGGCTGTGAGCCACCATGTGGTTGCTGGGAATTGAACTCAGGACCTTTGGAAGAACAGGCAATGCTCTTAACCACTGAGCCATCTCTCCAGCCCAGATACATGGATCTTTAAAAATGTTTTTGAAAACACAGAACATCTGTGTGGGGCTGAGGATTCCCCTCTAAACTGTAAAATTTTACTAAAATTTTAACTTTGTTTAGAATAAGAGTTTTAAATAAAATACGAATGAAAAGGGAGCACTTGTGTGAGCAAAGCTTCATTAGTTTGTGACTTCTGCAACACAGGTTAGCCAAGCTGATCTCGCAAGCAACATGGAGCAATTCAGGCATAAACTTCATAGTGGGTACAAGCTTCTCCCCCTGGATCCTGAGAAAACCGCCCACTCCACCTCCACCTACCGACGAAGAGGACAATCTTATGGTTATGAAAAAGTTCTATGTTTCTCTTGGCCAGGTAAGATGAGGGTTTTCGCGACTCAGCACCAATGAAACCTTTTGTTTCAAATCAAGAGAAACTGATTTAAAGCCCCCGCCCCAAGCAGAGTGAGGTTTCTTATGGGTTTATGCCGACTCGTTTGATATGCAGAAATGCAAATCAAATGGACTTTCCTCACACGTGCGAAGCAGCAATTGAGACTGAGATGTGTGCTCCATATCGCCCAGGAAGTAAGGGCGTGTGCATTACATTCTGAATTTATTATAGCAATTCAATACGGATGTTAAGCCTTGTTTAGATGATACTTAGTTGTGAAAATGCATTACTATTTTATCAGACAGATTTTCCTTCTGTTATTGCTTAAGCAAAGAGTCGTTGTGAATGGTTAGATACAACCTAGAATCAATTGTCCTTTTAGATTGTCCGCATATATAGATTGTCCAAATATAGAGATAATTTGTATTTTATTTTTTCTCCAATTACCAGGTCTTTCCTCTTGCAATATACCCACTATACCCAAATCTATATGAAATCTGAAGCAGGTGGCTCATGTGCCCTTTATTCTTTGTCAAAAATTGCCAATCATTTGTGCTGTGGGTGTCAGGACAGAGAGGGGTGAGGTGGGCGTCAGGACGGAGGGTTGAGGTGGGCGTCAGGACAAAGAGGGGTGAGGTGGGCGTCAGGACAAAGAGGGGTGAGG
>NW_026067896.1:2277401-2313787 GCF_014885135.2 Alexandromys fortis | reverse complement strand
AGGAAGGAGGGGTGAGGTGGGCGTCAGGAAGGAGGGGTGAGGTGGGCGTCAGAAAGGAAGGGTGAGGTGGGCGTCAGGAAGGAGGGGTGAGGTGGACGTCAGGACAGAGAGGGGTGAGGTGGGCGTCAGGACAGAGAGGTGAGGTGGGCATCAGGAAGGAGGGCTGTGTAGGCAGCAGGCACAGGTTTTTCCTGTTGTCACCTAATATGAATGAGTGAATTGAAATTTATTCTTTTCCCATTCTCTCTAAGTTTTTTCATTCCTGTACATCTGCATGTTGTCTGCCTGCATGCTTGCCATGGAGCCGGAGCTGCAGGTTGTTGTGAGCCACTCCATGTTCTAGGAACTGAATTTGGGTCTCTGTAAGAACAGCAAGTGCTCTTCACTGTGAAGCCATCTCTCCAGCCTCCACTCTTATCTACTGAGTTTTTAGTACAATTTTCCTTTAATAAAGTATTTCCCTCATACATTATAATCCATAAATTGCATTATAATGATTTTTTCCCAGCGTTTTGAATGGCAGAATGCTATTAAAGCTATGTTAAACTAATGCCTCTCTCTTCCTAGGCCTCCTATACTCAAACGCAAGATTGGTTTACACTAGCAAAGCAATGTCAGCAAACAGTAACGACCTTTTCGCTACCCTGCGGTGTACCCCACCATAAAACTGCATCACCAACTCTTTCTTCTGTGTCTGGTAAGCAAAGACAAGGCCCTTCAGAGTCTGCTGTCTGTTGCATCCTGCAGTTCAGAGGTGGGCAGAGGAGCTCACCACACAGACTCTGCCTCCCTTGTACTTCCTAGTGGGTTTTGTTGGGTTGTTGTTTGTTGGTTTGGCTTTTGTTATTGTTTGCTTGTGCTTTTGAAAGGGAGTCTGAAGGTGGATATGATAACAACAGAGGGAGGCAGTTAGAACTGAAGGCCCGTATTTATCAGCCATCTGATTTTGTTTGCTGAGACAGGGTCACATTGTGCAGTCCGGGCTAATTGCAGACTCTCTTTGTGTCTCGGGCTGGCTCTGCGATCATAGATCACAGCAATCCCTCTCGCCTCCTCCTCCACTGTGCTGGCATGGCGGGCCTTCCTGAGCAAGCCTAGCTCTTAGTTGCATGGTCTTTGTGCTGAGTTATTCCACTTGGACTCCTGATTCTTCTCACCTGTCAGCTTAGGCTAATAAATGTAATAAATGTGTAGAGAATTCTACCCCAGAGCCCGGCATACCTTCTCTAGTGTAGAGAATGCCACCCCAGAGCCCGGCACACCTTGTGTAGTCAGCTGGGGATTGTCTTGTCTTTATTTCTATAGCTCTTTCTATAGGTGTTGACAGAGGCTGCTGTCCTGCTAGGTTCTGTAGCTGTTTAGTCCCAAAGAAACACACAGAGGTCTACATTAATTATAAACTGATTGGCCTATTTGCTCAGGCTTCTTTTTTTTTTAACCTTTTATTTATTTATTTTTTAATATTTATTTATTTATTTTGTATACAATATTCTGTCTGTGTGTATGCCTGAAGTCCAGAAGAGGGCACCAGACCTCTTTACAGATGGTTGTGAGCTACCATGTGGTTGCTGGGAATTGAACTCAGGATTTTTGGAAGAGCAGGCAGTGCTCTTAACCACTGAGCCATCTCTCCAGCCCCTTGCTCAGGCTTCTTATTAACTAATTCTTACATCTTAAATTAGCCCATTATTCTTGTCTATGTTAGCCACGTGGCTTGGTACCTTTTATCAGTGAGGCATTCTTATCTTGCTTCCTCTGTGATGACTGCAGACTGAGTCTTTCCTCTTCCCAGAATTCTCCTGTTCTGGGTGCCCTGCCTATACTTCCTGCCTGGCTACTGGCCAATCAGCATTTTATTAAAGCAATACAAGTGACAAATCTTTACAGGGTACAAGACTGTTGTCCCACAGCACTTTATAAATCCCTCCTACCAAGTCTTTGCAGTGAAGTAGGTATAATATTTCTGAGCTGACAGCAAATGGACCGGGACTGTTGGAAATGCTAGAATTTCAGTCCTCAAGAAGCTAAGGCGAGAGGATTGTGACTCAAACAACAACAAAATGGAAATAATAGTGGGTGGACATTGAATTTGCCTTCTACTTCTCAGTTTAGACTATTTCTCTCCTTGGAAAACAGATCAGTTCTGTCATGGGGAGTCTTGTGGGTGATACCAATTTTTCATAAAAATTGAAAGAAACAGCCATGAAATGGGAGTCACCAATTAAGATAGGATCAAGGGGGAAATTCCAGACATGATCCTAAGAATTCAGGAAATCTGTAGCAGTTTGCTCTAACCTCTCTGCGATGTGTGTGTAGCACCTGGAGAAGGTAGATCTGAGTGCACTAACTGACTGAAAATCAACAACAACCCTTCCTCATTGAGAGGATGTATGTTTCTGTGTGCTTCCTGGCCTTCCTCCCCGTATTGTAGAGGACCCTTAGAGCACGGGACAGTGGACAGAAAGGCTGGCTGAAGGGCACTGGGCAGGAAGACCCCCTTGCTCTCTGCCAGCCCTGCTGTCCCTTGCAGGTGTACAGACTTGGGAGGGGGGAAGTTGTTATATTCATTTTCAATACAAAGTTATAATAAAATGTTTCTAGCCATGGAGATTTCAAGTCTGCTCACAGAAAGTGGACACTGATAGCAGGTACACCGATGACGGCCCCCAGAGCTGTGGAGTCCGGAGGGCAGACTGACGCGTGAGACCTCCATATTTCCCTGAATTCTGAAAGAGGAAATTAGGAACTAAACCTATTTTTGGGAGGGGGGGGGAGGGATGTAATCTTTTATAAGTCCCTGCATTATTTTGTCACTTTAATGATAAGAATTACATGTCTGATAGTTATTAAACGCTTTCTATGAATACTTAGTACATTTACACAAGGCAGCTTTAATTCCTGCTGGCAGATTTTTCCTCACGGCCTTCCAACGAGGCTTGAGAATCCCTCTAAAGTTCCTGGTCCGTGCGATTTGCCATTTTCTACAGCACCTACCTGGCAGTGGAAGAGCTGGGTCATTATCTAATCTATTAACCTTCTATAATTTAATACAGAGAATTTAATCTTCGATGATGGAGTTCACCCCAGGACAATAAAGAGCCTAACTAAAACCACCGAAATAATCCCTGAGATGGAAGAGGAAGAAGAAGGGTCCGTGTCAGTGAAAGACACGCCTTCCCAAGCGCTTCTGAGAGTTTACCTGGAAAGGAAAGATGAACAGGACAAACAAAAGATCGTGCACTTCTCGTCCTTTGACGAATTTCTCAACGCCTATATCATCTTCATCCTGAGAGAAGCCATTGAGCACATCACAGGCCATTTTTTTAGCGACAGCCCCGACTACATCAACTTTTACAGTGTCACCCAGGTGATATTTGATAAAGTGGAGCCCCGCAAGAAGACCGTAAGTTCACCCCAACTTGAAACAACAAAGGAAATCTCAGAAGAGAAATTGGAAAAAGTAAGTTTTAGTTCAAAGAGTGAGAGCATCGGGCCAGAGGGCAGGGCCGACTGGTGTATTTCTCACAGAACCTATGACATCGGCAACAGAAGGGAATTTGAAAGTTTTAAGAAGTTTCTAAAGGGAACATTAGGAGAAAGATACTGGTGGCTGTGGATGGACATTGAGAGGTTAAAAGTTCTTAAGGACCCTGGAAGACATCAAAGGTACTTGCATTTTTATTTGCCAATAGTTTAAAAAAGAGCAAATTATAGAATATTTGTTTGAGTTATTCAAGCACAAACATTAAATATTAGAATGTGCTTTATGCACCGGGAAGGGTTAAAACAATGATCTTTATTTTATAATAGATTTTTGACATCACAAGTTTTCTGATTTCATAGTTTGAAGATACCAGGGCTGAATAGGTAGCCTATTTGTGGGGGCACATACATACATGCAAGCCAAAAACTCAAGATACATAAAATAAAAAGTAAGGCTAATAAGTAAATAAATAAACAATAAATAAATAAAACCGATATCAATAATAGTAGTTATTTGGGTTTGAATAATATTTCTTTCCATAAATTCCAGATCTGCTGTAAAATTATACTTTTTGTAGTGTCATAATATTATAAAAATTTTATATAAAAAGTAGTTTATCAGCTATATGATCACACTCATATTAGGCAGCTATGGATGCCAGTATGGGGCCTCTTGTCCCAGCAGGCTGCCTGGCTGACACATGCCGTGGTCTCTGGTCAGATGCCACAGAGCTGTCTGTCTCCCCTGAAGCTGTGTGTCTGACTGGCTCCACGCTTCAGATTACCTTGAGTGTCCATCCTCACAGGACACTGCTTTAAGACAGCCCTTAGGTCTGTAGCTCCTGATCTAATCTGAAGCACCGTAGACTGCATTTCTTCCTAAGGGCTTGGTGGAGACCCGCTAGTGACTGGGTTATTAGAGTAGAATTTGGGTCACAGAGCTTATGCTTTGATTCAAGCTCAGCAAATGGTTGATTCTGTAACCTGCCTTGATCCATATTTGTAAGACATATCAGCAGAGTCATATACAAGAAACACTGGGATTTTCAGGACCAATACTATGGACTTCTGTTGTCTCTATAATGAATTACCCATATCCAGTAACCTAAAAGCCACAGTTCCAGAGGTAATCTATTTCTTTACATTTTACAGTTTATGGAGGAAACTGTCCTTGGTTTAAGGCCCCTCCTCTCCCCGCTCTGGCCGCACTGTGGCTCCTGGAGAAGGATTTCCCACACTCCCTTGCTGCTGATTTCCTCCCCTCTGCCTTTTTTTTTTTTAACCATTATAGGTAACAAAGTTACAAATTTTGGAGATTTGGTGTGCACAATTCTACAAGGCCATCCAGCTTATTGAGAAAAGCAAACACCCTTGGAAATAATTTCTGTCTATAAACCCTTTAGTATTCTGTAATGACGGTTGGTGCAGAGGTATTATTTGAGAAGTTGAACAATGTATTGACCTGTGTACAACTGTTTCCTCTAAGACATCTTGAGAAAATGAAGAAGTGCTACCTTGTGAGCAGTGGGGAGCGCTACCTTTCTACAGAGATCCTCTCCAAGTTTAAACTGCTCAATGGGTCCCGGTGGACAGAAGAACATTTGAAAAACATTCAGATTGAAGTCATAAAACCCCTGCTTCTGTACTGGTAAGGAAAATGAAGTGGATCAAAGTTACTTTCCTTTGCTTCTCTTAGGCTAGATACAAATAACTCATTTTGTCTCGTGGTGGTTATGTAACTATGGAAAGTTAAAGTGACCAGTTTATCTTTGCTTTCTTTGAAAAGCATTTAATTTTCAGATGCTTGGTGTGGTGGTTTGAATAAGAATGGCCCCCATAGGTTCATATATCCAAATGCTTGGTGGCCAGGGAGTGGAACTATTGGAAAAGATTATAAAGGATTAGGAGGTGTGGCCTTGTTGGAGGAAGTATGTCACTGGGGGGGGGGGCATGGACTTTGAGGTTTCAATATACCAGGGCCAGTCTGTTTTTCTCTTGGCCCGTGGACCAGAATGTATCTCTCAGTTATTGCTCTGGCATCATGCTTGTGATATGCTCCCTGTCATGATGAAAATGACTAACCTCCGGCACTGTAAGCAAGCTCCCTTTAAATGCTTTCTTTTGTAAAAGTTGCTGTGGGCATGGCGTCTCTTCACAGCAGCAGAAGTTGGTACCAGGAGTGGGGGTTTCTGTGATGGGCCTGACCTTGCTCCTTGCTGGTGGAATGTGGATTAGGAAAGCAGCTGAATGCTTTAAGCAGGGCTTGTGGAGTCGTACTAGCAGGAGCGTGGAAGAAAGTGGTGCTGAGAGCAGTGTGAATTATGGCGGCCTGACTCAAGAGGACTCAGGGGAAAGAATATTAATTAGTAAGTGGCCTAGGGACCATTTTTGTGATGTTTTGATGAAGACTGGCTGCTTTTTGCCCTTGTCCCCAAAATCTACCTGAGGTTAAATTGAAGAGTTTGGATTAATTACTGGCAGAGCAGGGTTCAAGGCAGCAGTGTGGACTGGGTCACATGGTTACTGGGGAGTGTGCAGATGCTGATCTGTAAGGAGAGAAGGAGCAGGCCAGACAGAGAGAAGGACAACAAGTCCAGTCAGAGGAGAAAACGAGCAGTGGAATGGAGCGAAGTCCACGCTCAAGGAAATAAAAAGTTTAAAGAAAAACCGGATGCTAAATGGAAAAAAGGGAGTGGTGATTTCAGGGCAAGACCCCACCCAGCTAAGCTTGTGAAAAAGAACTCAAGAAAAATGTAAGCAATGAAGGGAACCACCACCAACAGAAAGCTGGTAAAGATGTAGAACAGGGGCCACAGTCCAGTCCCAGCAAGCAGCAGAACTTGGCAGCTTCAGCCACGTGGTTCTGGGTTTACAGTTAAGGATACAGGAAAAGAGGTTGTAGTGAAAGACCCCCCCCTCCCCGAGTTGGGAGACTCTCACTCAAGTCTGGGGATAACACGACCCCCCAAGAACTCACGAGAGATCATCCTTGCTGTAATCACGTGAGGTTTATTGACAGGAACCATCGTGCTGGGGCCGAGACTCATTTCCCATGCAGGGGTAGAGGAGTTCGACCCCAAGTAGCTGGGAGAAGGGGTATTTAAGGGAAGAAACCACAACCCAAAGGGGGTAGGGAGGGCGTCATTGGAAGATTCCGAAAATACCAGTGATAATCACAAGGGGGTAACTCCCCATTTCTCAAGATTGTTCTCAAGATTATAATCTAACTTTGTGGTCAGTCAGTTCCTGGAACAGAGTCACTGAACCTGCTAACCTAGATATTTGGCTCTACTCTTCCTGCTAGGGGGTCTGGATTTATCCTGGTCTTTCAGTAGAAGTTCCCTCTCTGGTGAAGGAAAGCTGCTGAGGCTAGGTCTGTGTCAGGGGTGTCCCTGAACCTGTGAATGTGAAGCCTGGATTGTCTTGGAACCCCCGAGATGTTGGGGATGCCAGAGCACTGGAGTATCTGCCTAGGAAAGCTGCAGACAGAGTGTAGAACCAGCCCAAGAGAGAGAAATACATCGCAGTCCACAAAGGTGGAAGGAGTTGGGAATCTGAAGAGTTTTGACATCAGACACAGATGCAGAGTTTGGAGTTTGCCCAGCTGGTTTTCAGTCTTGCTTTGGTCCAGTGTCTCCTGGCTATGCTCCCATTTGGAATGGCGATGCACAGCCTGTGCCATAGTGTGTTGGGGGAATGTCTGCTTTTTTATTTTACAGTTAAGAGATTGCTTTGAGTCTCAGAAGAGACTTTGAACCTTGGGCTTGAAAACCGTTGAGACTGTGATATTATAGACCATGGGAACTTTAGAAGTTGGAGTAAGGTGTTTTTGCATTACACTGTGGCTACAAGCCCTTGGAAGCCTGGAGTGGAAGTGGTGGTTTGGATAAGAATGGCCTCCCTGTGGGCTCTTATGCTTGGTTACTAAGGGGTGGAAATATTTGAAAGAATTAGGATTAGGAGGTGTGACCTTGTTGGAGGAAGTTTGTCCCTTGGAGGTACACTTAGACTCTCAAAATCCCAGACTAGGTTCATTCTACAGAGTGAATTCCAAAACAGTCAGAGATATAGAAAAAGGACCTTGTCTCAAAACAAACAAACAAACAAACAGAAACAACAACAAAAACCCCAGCAAAATGTTGATATATTTTTAGTGCTAATTTGAGCAGCTTTTATTTGATTTTATAAATACAGGCCTGCTTTAAAACCACCACAGCATATTTTGTTATTTTTAAATTCCTTAATACTTTCATGTATTTCTTTTTCTTATCAAGCAGATAATAAGTTTAATAATATGGATTTTTTAAATTTATATTACCTTTTTCTATTAGAGAATGAAGTATAATGAAGTAACATAGTTTTTTGTTTGTTTTTGGTTTTTTGAGACAGGGTTTTCTGGAGCTTTGGAGCCTGTCCTGGAACTCACTCTGTAGAAAAGGCTGGTCTTGAACTCACAGAGATCTGCCTGCCTCTGCCTCCTGAGTGCTGGGTTAAAGGCATGCGCCACCACTGGCATAGAAAAATACTTTTAAGGTGAATCAGTAGAAAAAAGAACTAGAAAGTGACAGAAAGGATTAATAATCATGATGATGAATTATATCGTTTGTATGCTTTTAATTCTGAGATATATTATAGTTCCATCTTAACATATGAATCTTAAGGTTTTTTCTTCAATAAACAGGGGACCAAGGTTTTGTGTAACTCATTCGGTATCAACAAAAAATGCCAGCGCGGAGCTGAAATTCTGGCGCCTTCGCCAAGAGAAACCCAGGAAGGATGTTGACCCTTTCCCACAGATGGCAACCCTCCTGCCCTTAAGACCAAAGTCTTGCATTCCCCAGGTCCCCGAGGTCCAGGTAGGGTGTCCAGCGTGGGAGCTGCCCTTTATTAACTGCACAGCTAATATCTGTCCTTGGGTTTGTCAACTGCTGTGGTTCGAACACAAGCTATACCCTATAGGCTTCCATGTTTGAGACTTTGTCCCCAGTTGGCACTGTTTGGGAAGGTTGCGGAACCTTTAGAGGTCCCCACCTCCATATTGGAGGAAGTGAGTCCCTGGGGCTGGGTCCTGAAGCCTCACTGGCCAGGCCCCATCTCCTGTTCACACTCTGCTTCCTGAACGTAGGTACAGTGTGATCAGCCAGCTTCCTGTTCCCGCCACCATGCCTTCCCCGTGATGGAGCAAACCACTCTGGAGCTGTGAGACACATTATTACCCTTCCTCCCCCGGGTTGCCTTTATTAGCATGTTTATTAGAGGAATGAGAAAGTGACCAGGGCAGCCACAGATACGGCATTTATCACAAGCGGTTGCTGCTGGAACATACACACGGCCACAGGGAGGAAGGAGGGAGGGCCCTGTGTGCTCAGCAAGCAGAAAAACCCTTCTGATATGAACAACTCACTTGTCTGCCGGAAGTTCTCTGGCGGCCTCCTCTTATGCTTAGAATAAAACATGAAAACTGTGCCCAGCTGTGCAGGTCCCTGCTAGCCCCGCCCCTCACTTTCCCACATTCTTCTCTGGTTTACCACAACCCAGCCACACTGCTTCCTCTTGTTTTATTGCGGCTTGTTAGTGTCCCCCATCTTGGTCAGGCACTTGGTCCTGCAGAAGAGCTGGGTTTGGTTCCCAGCATCTACATAAAGTGGCTCATCAGTACCTGTAACTTCAGTTTCAGGGGATTAGATGCCTTCTTCTGGCCTCTGTGTGCACTTACACAAGTGTGCTGCACACACATATACATTCAGATGTGTGTGTGTGTGTGTGTGTGTGTGATCCAAACTTACTAACAGGTTTTCCCATGCCTTATACTCTTAAACTATTTTTTAATTTACTTTTAAATGAGGAGGGCTGAAGAGATGGCTCCGTGGTTAAGAGCACTTGCTGCTCTTTCAGAGGACCTGAGTTCAGTTCTCAGTACCCAGCTCATAACTTTCCAGCTCTGACCTGAGAGCCTGAGAGAGCATGTGCACACCACACACACACACACACACACACACACACACACACACACACACACACTAATGTATGGACCAAGCAAGGTGATGTACACCTTAAATCCCAGCACTTGAGAGACAGAGGCAAGCAGATCTCTGTGAGTTTGAGGCCAGACTGATCTCCACTGTGAGTTCCAGGGCATCCAGGTCTACAAGGTGAGACCCCGCCTCCAACGAGAAAATAAAAATGATTCCACAGTGTGGGAACTACTCTGCCACCCTCCTCCACCCCAGACCCTGAAAGCTACTGTCCTATTTTCTGTTCCTATAAATTTAGTCACATTTTTATAATATATATTTGATTATAAGCCCAGACTGTTCTAGTATTTCTCATTAACAGTTGCTTAATACCAAACTACTCGCCCTTGCTGTGTAGCCCAGGCTGGCCTTGAACTTGTGACCTTCTTGCTTCAGCCTCCCAAGTGCTGGGACTACAAACGAAAACCACCTGCCCCGCCTTAGCCTGAAGCTACACCAGAGAAGAGCAGCTTTGCCAGTTTCCTAAGCACCATTCTCTTTCCCACCGCTGACTCTTCTTCCCTCTGGCTAGGGGACCCCTCCCCCTCCCCATTATCTGTTCTTCCTCCAAGGTCTGTCTCAGAGCCTGCCTGAGAGCTCACAACTGTCCTTGGCCCACAGCCCACCTTATAGTTTTGTTGAAAAAATACATTTTATTACTTTTGTATGTGCGGGTATTTTGTTTCACATGCATGCCTGTGTACAGTGAGCATGACCACAGGTGCCGGAGGAGAGCTTCAGATCCCTTGGTACTGGAATGACAGACAGTTTCGGGCCACCATGTGGCTGCTGGGAATTGAACATGGGCCCTATGGAAGAGCAGTCAGTTAACTGTTGAGCCATCTCTTCCTCTGCTGCCATTAGAAACGGTTTAAGAACGGGAAAAATAACCATAAACATAAAATGTCCCTGAAAAGGAAGATGCAGTATTGTTAAGTTCTAGGTCCTTTGCTATGGCTAAGCAAGCATCTTTGTTTGACTTCCCTGCCCCACCATCTCCTGGTGCTCTCCCACACAAGTCCTAAGCCTATCTGTTCCAGAAGAAGGGCTGGTTGCCAAGTTCTTCCCCAGGAAGGAGTCTGCCTCCATGGTCCTGGAAGTAAGGACTTAGCCCGTCTCTGGCTCCGCTTGTCATCTGAGCTGCTCTGAGTTTACTGTCTCACAAAACCTGCATAAGCACGGGGGATGGTTTGTTTTAGTGCGATGTTCAGTGGGCAGTAGAGTGAGGGTTGAAAGCTAGAGAGAAAACAAGCTTGAGGTAACGCGGAACTTTATTATCTCTGCTTTCATTTTGCTCATTTTCATTTCACTATTTCTTCACTTTTAGGGAGAAGAAATCAGTTTATCGCAACGATCTAAATCGCCTAAGAAATTGTCAAGAGTAAGCACCGGGTCTCAGAAGCCTGGGAGGAGCGAGTCCTTGCACCCTGTTCCTTCCAAGGACGACAGGCTTGAGAAAGAGTAGGTGCAGTTCTTTTGAATGTTAAGTGTTTTACTCTATTGGTTTTTAATGTGAATTTTTAGGATTTAGTAATATGTGTTAGAGGCTTATGATTGACCTGCCTATGCTAAGTTAGAAGAATCCCAGACAGTAACACGTATAAGGCGACGGTGCCCGCGTCCAGCTGCTGTCAGACTTCTAACTGACCTCTGAGGAGGAGCTTTACTCTAATCCTCTTCTCGAGTTTGAGAACTCTAGGAGGCTTGCGCCGGTTAGCACAGTGAGTTCTCTGCTGTGTCTCCTCTCTTTATATTGTTCTGTACTTCCAGTCGGATTTTTTTTTCTTTACCCTGAAAATATCCTTTGCTATCAACTTTGGATGATTCTTTGTTTAGTAATTCATTACTTGACATTTGTTCTTATTTTTACCGAAGTAAAATTCATATAACAATAAAGTTAGCAGCCTGACTCATATTAAGTGCATACAGTCTGGTCTTCGGGGCATTTGCAAAGTGGTCTACCATCACACTGCATAACCCCTGCATCCCATACACGTGTGTGAGATCAATTCAGAACTGCTGTTCTACACATCACACAGTTGTCTCTGTGAGGAGCCCTAAATTTGTGATCTGTCTATCACTCTCACAGAGTGAGAGTGAGCTCTGTATGATGCGGTCACCAACATGAATTATGTCACCATTGATAAACAGGCAGACTTTAGAAATTGGGTTTATCTCCACTGAAGTTGAACTTTTTATTTGAGAACCCTTTTACATTAGTTTTTGTAAATTCCATGCTCAGAAACAGGAAGAATAAGATTGGAAGAGAGAGACGATCAATGTAGTTTTAGATGATCAATGCAGTTAGCGGAAAAGCCAGTGTGGGTAGCGCAGCAGGTCAAATAATCACACAGAAATCACATTAATTATAGCACTGTTTGGCCTATTAGCTCAGGCTTTTTATTAACCAACTCTTACATCTTAAATTAACCCATTCCTGTTCATCTGTGTACTGCCATGTGGCTGTGTCCTACTAGTAAGGTTCCAGCGGGAGCATCTGTCTCCTTCAGCAGCTCCATGGCGTCTCTTTGACTCCACCTACTCTCTCTATCCTTCCAGCGTGGCTATATTCTGCCCTGGCATAGGCCAAAGCAGCTTTATTCATTAACCAATAAAAGCCACACACATACAGAAGGACACTGCACATCACATGGTGCATATTTAATTAGTAGTAAATGACTGGATGTAGAGTTTACAGTTCCCTTGGTGAGTGAGACAAACATGTATTCGGTTCCAGGTTCTCCATGTCCTTGCCAACAGAAAATTTATGTGTTAAAAAGGTCAGGGTAACCATAATGAAAGTCTAATACTACACTAGAGTGTGCTTGAGATATTTATGACCCTGGAAGGAAGGGATTGGAGCCCAGGACGCACACAAGGAAAATGGAGCTACTGAGCTTCTAGTGAAGGTGGAGTTGGTAAGGAACCAGAAGAGACCAGCAGGCCTCTGAGGAACGGGTGATACACATCAAGGCCAGCATGGTGTCCTGGAAGACGAAAGGGGTGTGGGGAACCGAACCTGGGTCTCCTAGCAAGAGAAACACACACTCAACCACTGGAGCATCTTTTCAAGCCTGCAGTGTTTGCTCTTTATTTTGAGAGAAGGTCTCGGTCCATCCCAGGCCTGCCTTGACCTCATGGGGCAGTCCAGACCGGTCCTGACCTCCTGCTTAGCTTCTCAAGCAGCTGGGATAACAGATCTCAAACTACATTTCTCTCAAAACAAAAAGTTAGAAGGGTGATCTGTATTAATTTGTTCATTTTTACTTTCAAAATACTTTTCCAGGTACTGCTTACCACCTGGCCTTGCTGGTCACAGTTTTAGGGACGGCATTCATGCTTCACCATCAAACCTGACGTTAATTATGTGTTTCTATCCAGTCGTCAACACTTTGAGGAAGTTCTTTGATACCACTTAGATTGATAGCACGCAGACCTCTTAACTGACCAGTTGGCTCTCTCGTCTACACTTTAGGTCCAAGTGGCTCTCAGAGGGCAGCACGGTTGTTCGTTTGACATCTTTTACTGACATCTCTGAGTGTCTGAAGCCCCAGCTCGACAGAAAGTACACTTATACAGAAGAGCTCAGTGTAAGTATTTTAAGGACTGAATAGCCATGGTCCTCATTTAATCAAGTCCCTAATTTTAGAGATTTAAAAAAAACTTACACTTTTTTTTTCTCTACTAAACAACACATTTTGTTTTTTAGTTGGAAAGGAATTTTCCCACAGAATCTGCACCGGTGGGTTTTTTTTTTTTTGTTTTTGTTTTTTGGTAGTGTCGGTCGTCTCAGTCTTACACTGGTCTTGATCATTCTTTTTCCTTCCTATCTCTTTTTTTCATTTTTTTTTGTTTTTGTTTGTTTGTTTTGTTTTTGTTTTAAGGCAGGGTTTCTCTGTGTAGCCCTGGCTGTCTGTAGACCAGGCTGGCCTCAAGCTCACAGAGACCTCCCTTCTAAAATAACACTGGATGTCATGTCCTGGAAATCTCAATTTTTTTTAAAAATAAAGGCAGTGTCTTAGTCAGGGCTTCTATTGCTGTGAAGAGACACCTTAACCACCACATCTTTTATAAAGGAAAACTTTTAATGGGGCTGGTCTACAGTTTCAGAGGTTTAGTCCATTATCATCATGGTGGGACATGGGGGCATGCAGGTAGAGGTGGTGCTGGAGAAGGAGCTGAGCGTGGAGAAGGAGCTACATCCTGATCCTGCAGGCAACAGGAAGTGGTCTGAGACACTGGGCATGGCTTGAGCATATATGATACTTCAAAGCCTGCTCCAAGAGACACACTTCCTCCAGCAAGGCCACACCTCCTAATAGTGCCACTCCCTATGAGCTTATGGGTCAGTTACATTCAAACTACCACATTCCACTTCCTATCACTCATAAGCTCGTAATAATAACATAACGCAAAATTCATTTAATCCAACTTCAAAAGTCCCCACAGTCTATCCCAGTCTCAACAATGTTTTAAAGTCCAATGCTTAAATTCTCTTCTGAGATTCATGCAATCTCTTAACTGTAATCCCCTGTAAAATAAAAATAAAGGACAGATCACACACTTGCAACGTGTAATGGCACAGAATAGGCATTGCTATTCTAAAACATAAGAAAGGATGCATAGTGAGGAAACACTGGACCAAAGCAAGACAGAAATCCAGCTGGGCAAACTCCGAACCCTGCATCTCCGTCGTGTCTGATGTCAATGTGCTCTTCAGACTCCAACTCCTTCAGCTGTGTTGACTGAAACACCCTTCTTTCTCTTGGGCTGCTTCCTCTCCCTGTTAGCCGCTTTTCTCAGCAGGTAACTTACGGCTCTGGCATCTCCAGCATCTTGGGTCTGTAAGGCAAATCAGGCTTCAATTTCACAGTTTCACATAATGGTCTCTCTAGGCCACCATTCAAAGACTCCCCTGACACACGTCTGACCCACGTCTGGCCTCAGCAGCTTCCCTTAATCTCAGAGGAAAGTTCTCTGACACCTTTTGTCCTTGACTCTCAAATCAGAACCACGGGGCTGAAGCTGCTGTGTTCTGCTGCTTGCTCGGCCAGTACCATTATACCTGATGTGGCTGGAGCTATGAGACCTCAGAGCCCACCTCCAGAGTGACAGCCACACCTCCTAATGGTGCCATTCCCTACGGGCTTAACGGGGCCCTTTCAAACTACCACACACAAGGGTTTCCAGAGTACAGCTACCCCGACAGGAAGCATCCAAAGCAGGTGTATTATGTGAACCTTTAGATGAAGATCTCACGTCCCCCGGGAACCCTTATCAGTAGATGAACAGAGCAGTGTGCTCGCTTGAACCCGCAGCCATCGTGTTTGCTTGGGGAGGGAGAAGTCTGCATCCCATAAAATAAATGAGTTTCCATGAGCTGTCCTGGTCATACTCTGGAGTCACTCACGTGCTCGAGACAGAGCCAGCTCTCCGGGTCTCAGGGATGGTACTGGGGTTACTAACGCTGTTGGCAGAGAAGCCGTAAACAGCAGAGTTTTATGAGAACCTCCAAGGCCATTTCCACTTTGAAGGCCACGACCTGTGGGGGTGAGACTGTCCACCCCTACCCCGTTAATGAGCATGGCTGAGAGAGGCCTTGGAGATGGTTCTTTTTATAACCCACGTGTAGCTAAAATAACAGTGAGTACGTGGGTAACAGGCCACCAAGGGAGACTGGGAAGGCTCCCCAACGGAGCCATTGCGCCCGAAACATGAACTTCATTGAGGTCAGGGAGCCATGCTCATATTGGGCTTGGGATCACAGTGGTTTATAACAGCATGGATCTCCTGCCATAACTGAGTTTCATAAATGAATCTTCCATGACAGTCATATGCAAGCACATTGCATTAATTACAGATCGGTTACAAACATAAAGTGGTAGTCCAGCAGAATTTATGAAACCCCTTGTACAGGGCCATGAAGAAGCGTGTTGTGTTTGGGAGGGATAACGAACTTCTGTTTCATTATCTAGGTTAAAACTACATCCGATGTTGGAGCCTTGGGAGGATTTGACATGGAAAACTTGTTACAGTCTCTGTATGTTGAAAACAGAGCTGGATTCTTCTTCACTAAATTTTGCGAAGATTCAGGGAATAAGGTAGAAAATAATTATTTAAAATCTGGATTTACTATTTTGCTTGATTTAAAAATAAGTGGCATTGAAATGACTTAGTGTTTTTATAAATATGTCTGATTTTCAAATTCCCATCTGATAGATTTAAATCTATACTTGATATTGATTAAATCTTTAACCATCCAACTGAATTGTAATTCTCTTTGGTTTAGGCCCCCTGCTAAAATTACAAAGAGAAGTGAAATGTAGATAAATATTGACATATATTACAGACTACAGTTAATTATATGATTTAATCTCAACTTACTATGCCATATTTAATTTATTAATACTTGGTTTTTAATCATCCTAGCAACCATAAATCATACTGAATCGAGGTAAAATGGTTTCCAGAGATGTTTTAAAAATCGTTATTTGTATGCCCCAGATGAGCGTGATCGATGGGCTTAGCGGTCACTCTTTGGCTCTTCTGGGACGCGCATTTACCCACATGCTGTACTTCAGGCTTTTTAGCTGCCAACTAGAATGCTCGCAATTTCGGTGTTCATCACTATTTTCAAACATTCACAATTTTAATGACCAACTCTGTGGGAGGGTTACGTGTAAAAATACAGTGTTCTACCCGCAACAGCAGTAAATATCTCGTCATTTGTGGCCACGGCGGGGACCTAAGTGCTCATACACACATACGGAGCGCGAGCTCTGAGGGCCTTGCTGAGAGATGGTGGTGATTTCTGTACTTCTCCCTTGCAGCTGTGGAGGCACAGTGTGTACTTTTGGTTTGACCTACAGGCTTATCATCAGCTGTTCTACCAAGACACACTTCAGCCTTTCAAAGTGTGCAAGCAAGCCCAAGTAAGTAGCAGTTAACTCTGGAAAATGAGCACTATGTCTGGCCCCAGGCGAGAGAGAGCTGGGTTACTGGGACCGATCACTGCTCCAGGAGGGCTCCACTTAAAAGTAGGCAGAGTGTTGTTTTATAATCTGATTTATGAGTTTCCCGTTTTATCTGTTTTATTTAGTTTGCTTTGTTTTCTTTTCCTGCCAACTATTTGTTCTTCCAATAAAGAAGGCCTGGTCTCTCCCCCCCCCCCCCTCCCCGGCACATACCTTTGAGGTTTGCCTGTGGGAACCGAGAACACCGAGAGTGGATGTGCGGTGGATCACCACAGTGACCAGGAGCCAGAGTTCTGACTGGGGCTCCCCGAGCCTCCTGCAGATGTCAGCTGTCGGATGTGCCAGGCTGCTGGTACCTCGCTGTGCGTGTGCAGGCCCCACGCAGGCGTCTGGGCTTCCATCTACATACCATATGAGCAGACACTCTGAGGGTGGAGGAGAGAGCCTTTCAAGACCACCCTGAAGCAAAATAGGGCAGGAATAACAACAAAAAAACAGAAGAACAGAAGATCCTCTGCAAATGGGGACAGAGAGAGTAGCCTCTTGCTGGGGGGCAGTGTCAGGAGGTGGGGAATGAGGACAGAATTATGACTTGAGCTGACTTTTTGAGATTTTATTCTTAGGTTCTTCAGATCTTTTATGGAGCAAGGTTTCCAAGATTAGACAACTGTGGACCCCTGCTCTGTTCATCTCTTGATGGTTCTTGTAACCCCAAATAACCCAGCCCAGAGGATCCTCCCCGCAGATGCTCTCCAGGGAGCTAGTGTCATCTATTATTTATTATTTTATAGTCTTGCTCAGGACACCAGAGTGCACTGCTGGATGTCTGGCTGCTCCCCCCCCAACTCCAGCATGGGTGCCTTCGCTTTGTGTCTCAGTGACAGCTTCGTGCTTCTTGCCGTGAGAATAAGGCCTGCAGCTCCGACATAGGCCAGATGTCTCCATGAAATCATGAAATGAATCTCTAATTTACCAGTACCATTTTCTGAGACCACACAGTTCTGCTTGTTAATCCTTTACCTGTAACGCGCTGCTTACCCTCCTCCCTAACCCGCTGCCCCCATCCGCTGCAGCGCCATCTGTTAGTTTTATTACGTTGTCACTCCTCAGAGGGTACTCCTCCAGTCTTCAGCTGCGCAGTGAAGTGGGATCCTTTGCTATTATCAACCACGTTTCATAGACAAATGAAGGAGATTCTGTGGCTTCGTAGGCTTCCTGGTTCTTAGCAATGCTCTTCTTCAGTTAACTCTGCCTGGCTCAGAAATGGGCAGTCGGGTTATTCAGAAATGGATTGCTCTATCTGTGGACTGCCAAGACGTAGAAGGGTTCCCCCAAGCTTTGCTTTTGGGAGTCAAGGCAGGCATGTGAGGAGCAGGCCAGGGTAGAGCACTCTCCTATAGGACTGAACAGGGAGAGATAAAAGGAGAGAATTCATGTGATTTTTTAAAAAACATATATTTTAATCTTGTACCTATAGTTGATTTACTTTTTTATTCTTGGTAGGACTAACAACTATTTCAACTAGTTTGGGTTTTATTACACAAAGTTTTCATTTCTCTAGACAGGAATTGTCTGTGTTATCCATTTGTTTTACAGAATGAAATATCACTCATTTAGTGCCAATAGACACACTGTGTGGCTTTCTTCAAAGTTTCATTTATAATATAGATCTTTGGATCTGTAATATAGGGCATTATCGTTTATCGCCACTGCATGGTGAATGTGCCACGAACTTGGTTTTATATCATTTTCATGTGTCTGCCAAGCTACCCACTAAGGGACTAGGAGCTGGTGCCAAAGAACCCACGTTGTTTTCTGTATACATAGTTTTATTCTCCCAAGTAGTAGTATAGGAATAGTAGCAGATAGACAGGGTAAAGTCAGAAATAAGGATTTAGCATGACGCATGAGCCCTTGAGGTCTCCACTATGCGACTTCAGTTAGAAACGAATGATGGTCTTGGCAGTATATAGGTACGCCCCGCCTCTAGAGGGCCACACAGCCTGGATTCTGTGCCTTGGTTCACTTTGCATGCTTGTTTTAGCTAGAAGACTGACCACAGAATGCTGCTGCCTCCCGTAACTGTGTCCTGAAATCTTTCTAAGAAAATGTATGTTGCAATAATAGCTGCATTAAGAATCTACCACCTTCTCTAGCATAAGCATAGATATTTTTAAATATAACAAATATATACAATAGATTCATATTAGATATGCTTATAAATATACATGCATGTTCATTATTCTAGAGGGGGAGGAACCTGGGAGAGTGGAGCCAGTAATGAGGCAGACTAAAGTCTCATGCAATTACCAGCTTTATTCAGAGCATCAGACAGTTTGTGCTCTGAGGGCTAAGAGGAGTCACCTGAGTGAAGTGGACAGTCACAGGGACAAGCCACACGTGGTAGACAAGCTGCATGCAGCAAAAACATGTTTTTCCATAGAGGCATATAAACTAAAAACAATAGCCGGTTGTAATGAATAATTTGAATTAAAATCACTTCTATCTCCTATAGCAGGGAGGGCACAAGAACATAATCCAAGACCAATTCCATAAGAAACTGAAGCCATAAGATCCTTGTCCTGGTTCCTTAGAGTTTTCTCACAAGTGCTCAAAAATCTCCTCACATAGCTTCAGTCTTGGACAGTGTTCCAACACATGCACACCAACATACATAAGATTCAGGAAAATAAGAAACACAGCTTGGAATCTGGCTCCTTGGCAAGTGCTTGCCTGGCATGTGTGAGACCCTGGGTTCAATCTGTAGCACTATAATAAATAAACAGAAACTAAGTTTGTAGAAGGGGAAAGAAGGCAATTAAAAAAAATCAAAGATTTCATTTGCCTGAAAATGTCCATTTTATTCTGATGACTTAGCTCAGTATAGAGCAAGGACTTGGTGGTTTTGTTCTTTGTGCTGAGGCATTTCCACATGTGCCTATCGTGTATTTGATCATGTCCACCCCTGTTACCATCTTGTCCCTTTTATCTCCACTGATTGCCTCCTTCTTCCTGACCATAGACTGTTTTCTCTCAGCGTTGTGAAGATGTTAGTGTCCAGTCGCTGCTGTCTGTGTAGGATGCCTTTCCTCACTGCCTTACGACCGACCGTCCCTCTGACTTTACAGCTCTGGGTTTCTCCACGGCTTGCTTACTGCCACGCCCTTCCTTAGGCTTCAGCTGCTTCTCGAGTCTCAGGAATCACACTTTCCATCGGTTCTGGGCGATCCCCACGTGGTATTTCTTCCAGTGTTTACACCTGTGCATTCTGTTATGTCCTGGGTCCCCTGTCTGAACCTGCTGGTGCTTTGTAATTCATTTTGCTAAGCAACCCACCCATTGGGTTTAGTTATGTCTCCTATTCGTAAAGCTTTATTTTTTTGTTTGTTTGGTTTTTTGTTTCTGTTTTTTGTTTTTTGAGACAGGGTCTCACTATATAGTCTTGCTGGCCTAGAACTTACTATGTAGATCAGCCTGGAACTCTTAGAGATGTGTCCACCTTTGCCTGGGATTAAAGACTGGTGGCACCATGCCCAGCTATGATTTTTTATTCTTAAACATTATATTTGTGTTTTATAATTTTTACTAGTATTTTTTCTGCTTCCCACATTTTTAAATTTCTTTGTGCTCTGAATCACTTAGAGCTTGTGTCTTTAGCTGTGCTACTATCCCTATATGACAGTTTTATCACAAACTTTGTGAATCAGAACAATACACATTTGTTCTATCAGTTTCTGTGGGCCAGGATTCAGGGTGCCACAGTGCTAGGTCTTTTGAGATAAAGACTGGGCAGTTTCTACCATGGAACCAGCTGGGGAAGGGTCTGCTTTAATGTTCATGTGGTTGTTAGTAACGTTCAGTTCCCAGTAAGTCACTTCGCTGAGAGTTTTTGCTGACTGTGAACTAGAAGCCATACTTGGAGTTGCACCACATGGCTCTCTCTATATGATTATGTACAATGTGACAGCTCATTCGTCCATTCCCCCAGAAGAGAGCTCCTTAGCAAGGTGGGTGTTACCTTTACACACAATATAATTGTGTACTTGTCTTCACACACAAATCACTCTATTGCTGTGTGCTATTGGTTAGAAGCAAGTCACACATTGTGTCCATACCTGGGGTAGAAACCAAGAAAAGGCATGACAGCCTGGTATGGTGACACATGCCTTTAATCCCAGCTCTTTGAGGCAGAGGTAGGTGGAGCTCTGTGAGTTCAAAACCAGAATGGTCTACAGAGGAGGTTCTAGGAAAATCAGAGCTACATAACGGGACTCTCTCTCAAAAAAGCAAGAGGGGGGAGAAAAAGAGGGGAGGGAGGAGGAGAAGGAGAAGAGGAAGAAGAGGAGAAAGCACAGCTATCAAGAGTCACTGTTTATAGGCGCCACCCTAGAGGCTGGCTGCCACAGTATTCAATAATTCCATGATTTGTAGTTCTTGGAAGAACTAATTTTTAGTTTTGCTGACATAGTGAATTCTTTCTTTGTGTGTTTAGTAGTTTTGAATTATAAGCTCTTTAGTGGATTTTTTATGTCATTCTTCAGCTGGGCACATTTTAAATGCTAATTTCTTATTGTAGAGAGATGTGAAAATAGAGTGTAAACTGGAAAACCAGGCTCATTCAGGGGAAACAGTAACAAATCCAGGCTCACAGAAGGGGAAAGAGTAACAAACCCAGGCTCCCACAGGGGAAACAGTAACAAATCCAGGCTCTCACAGGGGAAACAGTAACAAATCCAGGCTCTCACAGGGGAAACAGTAACAAACCCAGGCTAGCACAAGGGGAAACAGTAACAAATCCAGGCTCACACAAGGGGAAACAGCAACAAATCCAGGCTCACACAAGGGAAATAGTAACAAATCCAGGCTCGCTCAGGGGAAACAGTAACAAATTCTCAGGAAAGGCAACTGTGAGGCAAGACAGGTGCTTATGTTTTGCTTCCTAGGCTCAGAAGGTAGAAAGAATATTGTATGTGTGGTACTTGTTGTGGCTATCACAAAAGAAAATGGTGGACCTGTCCTTCTGAGACCTTCTTTCTGGGATGTTGGCAGCCAGAGGACTTGAAAAGCCTCCACACAATTTCTAGAAATGCTGGGCGAAAATATAACAATTACCTTTCTAAAGATGTGTGAAATCGCAGGGGAGAGAGTCTCCAGGGCAGAGTGAAGGGGTCCCTTGAAATCCTGGCAGTTAGCTTCAGTGGAAAATGGGAGAGCCACAGGACCTGGGGACAAAGCTGAGATGCTATGAAGTGCAAGTCATGTTGATACTTCTACACACAAATTTTGAATGGTTGCACACAAAGTGAGATGTGGAGTGCAAATTATATTTGCATACATTAAAATGTATTTTAACATTAAATTCAAATATATATATTTCTGCTTTACATTTACTGTATATATAACCCACAGTAAGCATATGAGATGTTTTTTTTACTTGTATCATTTTCATTTTTAAATTTTATTATGATTTATTATTCTCTGTGTGTGTTTGTGTGTGTATGCACACGCACACGTGTACAAAGGCATACATGTGGCACAGTCAAAGGACAGCTTCCAGGAGCCAGTTCTTCCCTTCTACCGCGTGTTCTGAGAATGGAAATCAGGCATCGCAAGCACTTGCTGGGCCAGGTCGGGCCAGGTCACACAGCTAGGGAGCAAAGCTGAGTGCTTTCTTTTGAAGGAAGGTTGGACTCTATTCAGAAAGGCCTTTTTGTGTTGTTTTTGAGACAGTGTCTCACTATGTAGTCTTAGCTGGCCTGGAATAGATGTATATACTAGGCTTGCCTCAACCTCACAGAGATCCACCTGGATTAATGGCACCATCACCATTCCAGGCAAGGTTTTTAATAGCGAGTTAAGCACAGGTATCAGAGCTTGAAAAAAAAAAAAAAACTCGAGGAAGGATAGCTGCCCACACTGAGAGCCAGGGTGCTGCAGGCTTCCCAGGAGAGTTGCCCACGTTCAGCCATGAGGTCAGGGCCTCTGCTGTCCATTGCTTTCTTCTCTGTACAAAAGTTCTCGTGCCCCATGTGAATTTCCAGGGACTGTACAGATGATGACAGTGAGAACATTTGTGTGTAGTCCAGAGCAACCTGGAGAAGAAATAAACCTTGCTGTTCTCAGGGCCAGTATTTAATTAAGGTTTTGTTAATTGTTTGGATAACAGGGAAGGAAACAAGAACTTGCAGTAATTGAAGAAAATAGAAGAAACACAGCTCTTAAGTCAAGGACTGTTTGCTTAGACACTACTGTCTTAGCCACCACCTTAGCCACCGCCACCACCTTAGCCACCACCTTAGCCGCCACCTTAGCCACCACCACCGCCTTAGCCACTGCTACAACTCATTCTGAGTCAGACTACAATATGAATGAAGCTATACCAACTAGAACCACACTCTGCTAAGAATCTCTCAGAATTTCCTGTGAGATGGTGTCTCCTAGTAATGTTAGAAGCCACACCCTTAAAGTCTCACAAACGCGGCTGCCTCAACAGGAGCTGAGCAAGGACAACAACAATTTGCATCCCAAAGTGAAAGAGCCCAGCAGACCGCAGCCCTCCACAAAGAACTACAGGAGTGTAAAGAATGTGAAGAGCAGGAAAAGCAGTCCTCCCCAGGTCCAAGCAGTCCTCCCCAGGTCAACAGACACACATGCAGCCTTATACAGACTGAGCAGGGCATAGCTGTGCAATAAGAATATAGATGTATGTGCACACACATAGCTTTAATTGTTTAACAACAATTAAAATGAAGAGACCATGAATTTGAAAGAGCAAGAATATCTGTCCATATGGGAGGGTTTGGAGAGAGAAAGGGGAGGGGATGATGTATTTATATTATTATAATCTTTAAAAAATAAGCAGAGTGTTTTCTACTGTGGGTCCTCGGAACACAATGAGACCAGTGTCCTTGGAGATGCTGGCTCTCTCAGGAGGGCGAGAGCTGCTGACTTAATCCAGTTGTGTTGGAAACAAAACAGATACAGTGGAGTCATGGGGGAGAGGAAATGTTCTCTTCCTTTACTGGTAAATAACAGTTGGTGAGTTTTAAATATTTTAATAATTTTTAAAATAAATCTTTGGAAATATACTAGAAATGAGGGACCTATTTCATTTTTTCTATTTTTTAAGCCAAAAACGTCTTTCCTTTTAGTCTTTTTTAACACAAAATAAATCTTTCTTTTGATGACAACCCCTTACACACAAAATTGGTTCTTTTCCATTTTGTTCACATTAACAGCTTCAGACTAAATTTGAGATCTTTCCGATCTTTCCAATCATAACGAGGTTCTGTCTTGATAATTGGAAGTCCCACCCCGGACATTTCCCGTCATCACTGACTTGACAGCATTCTCTGGCCCAATACTGTGGCAAGAGCCTGACTTGCTCCTGTTCCACACTCCTTCAGTGATGTCCCTTCAGAGGCCCAGTAAATAAGTTAGTTCATGTGACCTGGGAATTCAGACCACTGTCATCAGCTCTGAAGGAGGAGGACAAGGCTGATGTGTGTCTTCCTCCATCTCTTTCTACCTTCTCTTGAGACAGGGTCTCTCACTGACTGGATGATGGCCCCTGGTTAGCTCCCAGGATCTGACTGCCTACCTCAGCACTGGAATTAGGGATACTGTGCTCTCACAGTGGGTACTGGGGTCTAAACTCAGACCTGTGATAAGCATTTTGATGACAGCCATCTCCCCGAGCTGTATTGCCTCCCAGTTTTGTGTTTTCAACATTCACGAAAGGAAACACAAAAGTTGAGTTGATGAATGTCACAAGACCTACACACATGCGTTGGCGATCTTCGGAAGTCGTAGCTGTAACATAGTGCAGAGTTTGTTCATACACCCATGCAGACGCATTTTACTTCCATCCTTCCTCATCTCCTTTTGTGTAATATGAGACACTGTGGATCCAGTGGCCACACTGGATTGCACAGGGTGACCCGCCTGGGAATTCTCCATGTATTTATCCCTGATGCCACTGCTCCCTCTCCACAACCAGAGCAACAGGTGACCAAGACAAACCAAATAGCAATTAGACCAGCAATTGCACAAACCATCCTTATTTTATTGATTTTTATTGAGCTCTACATTTTTCTCTGCTCCCCTCCCTGCCTCTCCCCTTCACCCCTCCCCCAAGTTCTCCATGCTCCCAATTCACTCAGGAGATCTTGTCTTTTTCTACTTCCCATGTAGATTAGATCTATGCATGTCTCTCTTAGGGTCCTCATTGTTGTCTAAGTTTCTGGGATTGTGATTCGTAGGCTTGTTTTCCTTGCTTTATGTTTAAAAACCACTTATGAGTTAGTACATATGATAATTGTCTTTCTGGGTCTGGGTTACTTCACTCAAAATAATGTTTTCTAGCTCCATCCATTTGCCTGCAAATTTCAAGATGTTGGATTTTTTTTCCTGCTGTGTAGTACTCCATTGTGTAAATGTACCTCATTTTCCTTATCCATTCTTTGGTCGAGGGGCATTTAGGTTGTTTCCAGGTTCTGTCTATGACAAACAATGAACATAGTTGAACCCATGTCCTTGTGGTACAATTGAGCATCCTTTGGATATATACCCAAAAGTGGTATTCCTGGGTCTTGAGGAAGTGCCACAGTGATATCCAAAGGGGCTGTACCAGCTTGCATTCCCACCAGCAATGCAGAAGTGTTCCCTTTCCCCCACAACCTCTCCAGCATAAGTTGTCATCAGTGTTTTTGATCTTGGCCATTCTTACAGGTGTAAGATGGAATCTCAGAGTTGTTTTGATTTGCATTTCTCTGATGACTAAGGATGTTGAACATTTCTTTAAATGTCTTTCAGCCATTTTAGATTCCTCTGTTCAGAGTTTTCTGTTTAGGTCTGTTCTCCGTTTTTTATTGAATTATTTGTTCTTTTGATGACCAATTTCTTGAGTTCTTTGTATATTTTGGAGATCAGACCTCTGTCTGATGTGGGGTTAGTGAAGATATTTTCCCATTCTGTAGGCTATTGTTTTGTCTTGTTGACCGTGTCCTTTGCTTTACAGAAGCTTTTCGGTTTCATGAGGTCCCGTTTATTAATTGTCTCTCTCAGTGTCTGTGCTAGCAAGCACCATTCTTAGCCTAGCAACTTTTACTTGTAGGACCACAAATACCTACTTTCGCCTAGGCTCTGATCACCAAGCTGTGGGTGAACAAAACACACCCTGCTGCTAGACCCTGGGCCCCGCCTGCCTTTTCCAGTTTTCGGGAAGATGTAGAACAGTCAGAGAAAGGACCAGGCAGACCTTTTCCTCTAAAGTTATATTATCCTGACAACATTTTTCAGTAACATGTGAGCTAACTTTAGTTTTATCCAAACCCTGGGCATTGTAACCACAGACTCATTGGGGAAAAAAAAAGGTGGTGTAAGAGAGGCCGTGTGCAAGATGAGTCTCCTTTGCCCACCGCCATCCATTACCGTAATTGTTTAACTCCTCTTGGTGTTTACAGGGCTTAGACACTTCAGGGTGGTCCTGACGTTTCCATTCATGGGCTCTGAGCTAAGTGCTCCTCTAGGCAGGGGTGTGTTTCCAGGTGTGTGAACAGAGCTCTTCGCTTTCCGCGGCCACGGCTTTCCGCGGCCATCGCTTTCCACGGCCATAGCTTTACACAGCCATCGCTTTACATGGCAGCAATTACCAAGCAGCATTGCCTCAAAGGTGTGTGGACACAGGGAGGGGTGAGGGTGGATGTGAGCGAGTGTGTGAAGCCATGGGTGCCTTAGAGCTCTATGTAAGTCTCAGGGTCTTGACCGTTAGCTTCTTGAGTGCTGGGCGATGACTCTCGGGCTTTGCTGCACGACTTGTTTTTGTTACAGAGACAGTATCCCGAGTAGCAGCCAGGCTTCATTCCCGGGCACTGTGAATCACTGAGCAGAGTCAGCAGGGTTCTTGTGTTACATCCATTTTTGCTAGTGAAGTGGACTCAGGGTGGACATGGACAGCGACCAGCTCTCTGTCTCACAGAGCTCCCTCATATCCCACCACCCACCTTCCACAGTCATCCCCATTCTGGCCTTCGGGACACCACGTGCGTACTCCAAGTCTGATCCCGAGAGCTGATGGGGACAATGGTGACATCGCCTCCACTCTTATTCTCTCAGTCCAGTAACTTTTAAATTTCCCTTTGAAGCATAGACCATGCAAACTAATTCAAAATAACCATGAGTGGTTGTCTAGAGACAGAACGGTCTCTCTGGCTGCCTTCGAGCTGACGGTGCCATTGCATCTAAGAAAGGACATCCCAGTCAGGAGGAGACTCGGTTAGCAGGGGCATCCCTGAAAGTGTCACAGAAGCAGACCTTGACTGTGTCCCCTACAGACCATCCTGAGATGTCTGCTTCTCTGTCTGACACATTGGCTGGAGGGCACGCAGTGAGCAAGAGTCCCGCTCTTCAGCAGGCAGGTAGCCTGAGGCACGGATGTTTGTTCTCTGGGGTGCAGCGCCTGTTGCTGCTTTCTGGGGTGCAGCGCCTGTTGCTGCTTTCTGGGGTGCAGCATCTGTTGTTGCTCTCCGTGGTGCAGCATCTGTTGCTGCTTTCTGGGGTGCAGCGTCTGTTGTTGCTCTCCGAGGTGCAGTGTCTGTTGTCAGTGCAGCCTGCTTGTCACCTGCCTTTCCCATCATATCCGCTTGCTGATCTGTTGTCCTGTATCAGCCCTGTGTGCTTTGCTAGGATGGATGGGCATCCCCGCGAGACAAGCTTTTTGTCGGTCTGAATTTTTTAAACCAAATAAGCGACTATGATTATGTTCTTATTGAATTACTGCTCATTGATTTTTATATTTATTTTTAGAGGTTACATATCTCCCTTAAATACATGCTGCTTTTTTTAATAAAAAAAATTAAGATGATAAAATCCTTGGGAAATTCAGATTGCCTTTGGCTGGTAGAAATTTTCTTAGCTATTTGTCATTGTACTCCATAGTGTACTTGATGAATCCATTTTGCTCAAGATCTTAAGCTGGTCAGTTTTTACAACTCTCATCCATTTTGTCCCTTGAGTTTATGGTTGGTTTCTGGCTTTCCTAACATGTTCTGATTTTTCATTCTGTCCAAACTGGTTCAAGCTAAGTGCCCCTCCGATATCCTACTGCCATTTTCTGAAGTTCTTTTGCTCTGCATCCTCGTTAGGAAGGGCTGAGCCGCTGAGCCGCGGCCAGGAATTCTCAGTGCGGCTGTCATCACGCTGTCCTCTCTTGGTGCAGTCCCATCATGTGCTGATCCCAGCAGGAGTTTGTCTCTCAGGCTCAGGATGTTGCAATCCCTAGAACCCTGTCATCAATTGCTAGCTGAGCAGCGCAGGGCACTTCACACGCGAGTCCCTCTGTGCGAGGCTTCATGTGTAGTGTATCCTCTCGCATGGCTCCTCAGTGATGCTTTGAGCTCCTAGCGGGATGCGAGAGGTCACTAAAAATCATCCTTTCTTCCTCCTCTGCAGGAAAAAGGTTGGACTGCTTGGATTTGCTTGTTGTTTTCTTTTTCTGCCTCATCTGAGCTCAGATCACAAGGTTCTTGCCCACTGGAGCTGTGGATGGTTAGAAAGCAGACTTCCCTTCTGCTGAGTTTTGTGGTTTCTGGAAGCATCCAGCATTGGGGCATTCATGTGCCTGTTATAAAAGCCCTAGGGACTCCCTTTGCCTCCCATTTCAGAGAAGAGTTTCATCTCTGTGTTATGTGTGTTCTCAGAACTGAGTTATTGAGCCCAGCTGAGAGGTTCCTGTGTAAGCACAGCAGTGTGGCCTCTTGTCACCGCTGAGCACACAGCTGCGGTGCTGTGCCGTGCTGTGCTGGACATGACGTGTGGGGTGAGTTGGCTCTCTAGGCAAGCCAAGCTCCGAGTGAAGACCCAGTAATAGGGGTTTTATTTCCCCTCACGCTTTTCTGTTTCCTCTTCAGAGCTGCTCCTCACACTTCCCCGGGAGGGCAAACTGACGAGTTCTCCCCACTACATCCTGACCTCCTGACTAGTCTATCAACTCCAGTTAAATTCGGCATTTAAGTTCAGCGTTGCCCTTCTGAGTACTGTTCAAATGCGAAGAGATGAATTTAAAGAAACACTTTCCTCCAAAACTTCACTTTGCTGAAACCACAAGGGAGTGTATTTTATTCCTCACTTTTCAAAACTGGGGGTTCATTGAAAGCATATAAGGAAAATGTTATCAATTGGTGCGTGCCGGTGGATATGGGATATCCTAGCAGTGTGGCTTTACCTCAGTGAGATTCAGAACTAGCTGACATAATCTGCCTCACCCTCCTCCCCCAACCCCATCTCACCCCTTCTAATGGTCACGGTAGAGAAAGGGAGTCTTTGCCTTTCAGTCAGTGGTGTGAAGGTGAAGATTAGTGGCTCCGTGTGGTGGGCAGCTCTGGTCTGCAGTGTGTACTACACGTTGAGCTCTGTGTGGAGGGCAGCCCTGGTCTGTAGCGTGTACCACACGCTGGGCTCTGTGTGGAGGGCAGCCCTGGTCTGTAGCGTGTACCACACGCTGGACTGTGTGTGGAGGGCAGTGCTGGTCTGTAGCGTGTACCACACGCTGGACTGTGTGTGGAGGGCAGTGCTGGTCTGTAGCGTGTGCTACATGCTGGGTGGAAATGATCCTTTCTGGTTTAAGTTTCACCAACATTAGAACTGGAAGTTCCTACCCCCCACCTTCAGAATTTTCTCCGAACTTCAGAAACTGCTCAGACCCTCCTTGTTTGTACCTCTCAAAGATGGCATATTACCTTAGCTCCAGATTTAGCAAGTCCCCCATGGTTTGCTTACCATAAACTTGAAAAGGAGCTGATGAAAAACAAAATCAAAACTTGGCAAACATACCTTGAACATTCCCGTAGCCCCGAGAGTTCCCCCCTTTTGTCTTCATAGTATGTGAAGGGGTAGCATGGGCTTTGTGGGCTGCCTGCTTCTTCCCAGGGGTCTGGCAGATTCGGTCGACACCGGCTGTCAGTCTGCCTGGCAAACCCCAGTGGACCTACCTAGCAATCGGAGAATCAATGGCAGACGACCTTGATTTCTGATATTCCTTCGGGAGGTCTCTTGGAAAACTTGAATAATTTGCAAGATACGTATTTTAAAAAACCTCCTGCTAACCTTATTGTTATAGTCAAGTAATAAACCTAAGAAGCAAGGGCCTCTCGATGGCACAACATGCTGAAACATGAATGGCTTGTCCTAATCTTTGTGCTACTTTCCCCTAATTACTTTGCAAATCTGTTGGCTATTACTTCTTAAATCATCACACCATAACTCTGCGTGTTTATGGGTACATTGTGATTTGATGTGTGCATACCTAATGTAGTGAACAGAGCACGCTAATACGTGTGCCCAACATCGCACACAGCTATCATGTCTGTCAAAGGAAAACCTACACACGTGTCCTCACTGTCTGCCAGATGTCCTCCGAGCCCCGTTAAGGTCTCACAGCGTGTAGGTTTGGAAACGTCTTCCAGTTTCGGAGTCTTGTGTTTCTTCCTCTCACTTCCAGTCCTGGCCTGGTGGTGACAGTCAAGCACCATGCACGGAGCGTAGCCAGGCAGGCTCATTAAGCCCCACACACCCCATCACTAACTGAACACATCAAAAGGACGCATGTTAAACCGTTCCATTAGCACAGCCAACAGCTGCAGCATAGGAGGGCGAAGCCGCACATGTGGTGCCGTGTTCGGTGGGTTCCTCGACTTTGCCTTTTAAGGCTGCACAGAAATGGTTCTTGTTTTCATTGGAGCCCAGTGTCAGGCTGCAGTTCCTCAGGGCCTGAGCTTGTGGCAGGGTTCCTTCCCAGGACCGCTCACCTTGGGCACAGTGAGAGCGAACACACAGCACACGTGTGCCCAGAGCGAGATTGGAATCTCCCTCCGTAACTGTCATGAGTTAGCATTCGCTACAAAGAGAAACCCAGCTATCACGACAACCGCGGAAAGTCTCACAGTTTCTTTGCTTTTTTTATTGTTTTTTTAAAAAAGGAAAGAGAAAGGACATATTCAGAAAGTCCAGCACTCTTGTCTGTCAGGCGTTATTGTCCAGGCTTGATGGGATAAGAGGAAACCGGCGTGGTAGAGTCCTCACGTATTACGGCGTATTTAAAAGGAGGGCGGTATGTACTAAAGGAAGAAGACGCTCACTGTTGCTATTTATTATGGTCATGGTGCTGGATATTAAATCCAGGGCCTTACACACAGCAGGCAAATGTTATACCCACAGAACAGAAAATTATCAATTGATGATACTTTAATCTAGCGTACAGAATGCCACAGGCCTGGAAAATCTGACGTTCCTTGGCGAGTGCCATAACTTGTTTGCTCAGTCTCCCAGGTAGTGCCGAGCAGGTGGCGAGCACAGGAGTGCACAGGAGTGCACAGGACGTCGCTAATGAAGAGCTGAGGTTTCCTGAGCAAAATTACAAATATTTCTCCATCTGATGCCAAAAATAAGTAATCATATAAAAATAACTTAAATGGGTGTAGACTTATTTACTCAGCAGTCAGGAAGCAGAGCTGGGAGATTATAAACATGAGACCAACCTGGGCTACATAGTGAGACCTTTTCTTATCACCCCCAAAGTAAGTTAAATGTTATTGTCATTTATTGCCCATTAAAAAGCAAAATCATTTATTAAAACGTTGTTTTTCTTTTCCATGTCCTTTTTTATTAGTTTTTGTCTTTGTTTCTTTGGGTTCATTTTGCTATCCCCTCTTCCTCCTCCTCTTCCTTCAGCTTCTCCCTTCTCCTCAGCTCTTCTTCCTGTTTCCATGGTACCTGTCCATCCTGCGTCCTTTTCTCTCCCGTGCCCCGTTAGCAGCACAACAGTCTTATTAAGAGTTTGGTTCAACAAGGCAAGAAAATGGACTCCCAGAACTTTCAAACTGTAAAGGATTTTTTTTTTAAGGGAGAGGCCTTCTGCTCCCTCCGCCCCCATTTGATGCACTTGCCAAGAAAGTGAGTCACAGATGCAGGTGTGGAGATGTGCGGGCAAGCGGCCCAGCACGCACTTCCTGATTATATAACCTCTGAGGGTCTCCAAGAGAGATGGTGCTAAGAGCTGTGTTGTGCACAGCGCCAGGCAGCCTGATCATAGACAGGCGATGCTTGTGTCTCTCCTGGCCTGGGAAAGCATCATAAGTTAACGTTTAAATTGGAATCATGTCTGCCGCAGCTACGTGTGTGTGACCCTCTGCCTTACGGTTAATCATAGTGGCCGTGCAGAACACGAAGGGTGCATTTTCTCTCCAGCAGGAGCTGTGTTGTTATTTGCTCTGTGGCTGAAAAAAGAGCTGGGTGGCCAGAAAAGCAGCAAATGACCCGAGATATTGTAATAATATCTCCAACTCGTAATTAAATAAGTTATTCAGGAAATACGCGATACAGTCTTTGTATTTCATCAAAACGTTAGGTAGCAGCTACTTAAACTTTACAAAAATTATAAAGGTGCTTAACTTTTTATTATGTAAGTTGTTTATTTTCTTTATATATATGAGCATCCTATACTTGTTATAAGTCATGAAGTTGTTCCTTGATTATTAGAAAGACATTTCGAGATTTTAATTTTTTTAAAGATTCATTTTCTTTGATGTCCGTGAATGTCTGTCTGCCTGCATGTGCACTGCCTGCACTCCTGGTCCTCTCAGAGGTCAGAAGAGGGTGCTGGAACTCCTGAGACTACAATTAAGGATGTTTGGGAGCTGCTATGTGGGAGCTGGGGACTGAACTCGGCTTCTCTGAAGAGCAGCAAGTAGTTTTAGCTATTAGCTGGCTCTCCGGCCGGATATTCAGATTTTGATGCAGTCAGTTGAATACACTGTAAGTTTACTCTAAATTTACTGTGTTTCCTGAAGTTGTGAAACATTGGCCCTGGACATAACATGGCCATTGTTATCTTGCCTATGACTACCAGCTTGATCAGGCCTGTTACTACATCCTTGTGGAAGGAGGAGGGATGAAGGAGGGCCATTAGACTCTAACCTGAACTTCTAGCCACTCCCTTGCGACCCTCCCAGCAGTAGGCAATTTCCCTCTAGCTATATGAGGTATTGGGGATGTAGATGCATTCTAGGCATATGAGGTACATCGCGTTATATATAGGAGGTGAAAAATTATCTGACGGAGGGCTCTACATATGCAGATTTTGGGAGGCTGACGCTACCCAGGTTGGTAGGGGACTTTTCAGGGATATGTGGTCAATCACACACATGTGCGTAATCTCCTATAAGTAGCTGAGTAACAGTAGCTCGTAGCTGAACCTGGGAGCAGTTGTCCATCTTCTACCTGTCTTTGGTACTCTTATCTAGAAGTGTGTATGTATTTCTTTACGTCTCCCCAGGAAAACTTTAAGAACTGACAACTGAATTCTGTCTTCCTGTCTTTACTCCTTGGCTACCTTTGCCCCCACCCCCTTGGAGAGGAGAGGAGGTGGGGGATAGCTCCACAGAATGTGCTGTTGTTGACTTGGGAATGGATGCCAGCAGGTGGGTGGCCTCTTAGGTCCCTGCCCTACCGCTTTAACACCCTCTAGTTCTTTGATTTTACAAAAAATATATATAAAGAATCAAGGAGATGGAGTAAATCTTATTACGTCTGAGGATTCTGCTGGTCATCATAGGAACCGATACTTGAACAAGGGGACATTTCTTAGGTGATAATGAACAGTGTTCTGAAGTCCGTGTTAGAAAGCAAAGGAAAAAAGAGGGAGGAAAAGAAGCCACTTAGGGGTGATCATCTGGCAGAAGTGCTGGCCTTTGACAGTCTGTCCATCTTCCAACGTCTTTCTTAATCTCTTTCTTCCATGTTTTACAGTTTTAATTATAGACGTCTTTAATATCTTTGCTTAACAATTATTAAAAGGTAACTTTAGGCTGTTTTGAATAAGATTGTTTTCCTGATATCTCTCTTGGTGTGTTTGTCATTGCCATACAGGAAGACTATTAGCTTTTGTGCATTAATTTTGTGTTCTGACACTTTGCTGAAAATGTAAGTTCTGAGAGTTTTTTGCTTAAATCTTAAGGCTCTCTTAGGTATAGAATCATGTCATCTGCAAAACAGGGACTCTTAACATTTTTCTCCCTCTTTCTTCTGGACCTTTAGCATGATGTGTGGGTCTTTCCAGAAGCTTTTTCTGCATCTATCAGCATAAGCTGTAATCAGAGCTTTCTCTGACCTGCCCCATTCCATAGCCATTTCTAAATAATCACTCAGAGGCTTAATATTAATTACAGAATGTTTGACTATACTTCAGGCTTATTATCAACTAGCTTTTATGTTTAAATTGACCCATTATTATTAATCTATGTATTGCCACGTGGCCATGGCTTTTACCAGTCTGATGGCATCTTGTTTCTTGAGTGGCCAGCTCCTGACTCTCCCTTCACTCCACCCTTCTCCTCTCTGTATCTCCATTTGACTTTCCACCTATCTATATTCTGCCTGGCTATCGGCCAATTCAGATTTTATTATCAGCCAACGAGAACAACACATATTTACAGTGAGCAGAAGGGTTATTCCACAGTAATACACATGTGGTTTTTTCTGCCTTTGAAACAATTCATGTCCTTTATAGCATTTGCTGATTTATATAATATTGAACCAACCCTGTATCTCTAGAATAAAGCCAACTGGATTATGATGAATAATACTTTGAGATATTCTTGAGTTTGTATAGCTAGTATTTTGTTGAGGATTTTGTATCTGTAATTGGTCTGTAATTTTCTTTATCTTTGTCTGGTTTTGTAGAAGGAGTTTGGCAACGTCTCTTTATTTTATGGACTAGTTTGGAAAGCATTGGTGTTGATGAAGTTCTGGTAGAATTTACTAGTGGATCCATATATGCACTAACTTTTTCAGCTGGGAAACTTTTAAATTCAATTTCACTGCATATTGTGCTTAAACTGTTTGTCTCATCCTGGTTTAATTTTTTAAAATATTTATTATGTATACAGTGTTCTTCCTCCATGTATGGCCACACACCAGAAGAGGGCACCAGATCTCATTACAGATGGTTGTGAACCACCATGTGGTTGCTGGGAACTGAACTCGGGTCTTCTGGAAGAGCAGGAAGCACTCTTATGTGTTGAGGTGTTTCTCCAGTCCTGCACTCTGAGTTTGTGGGCACTTAGGGCTATAGATGCCCCTCTTAGGATGGCTCTCACTCTATCTCCTGGGTTTTCATATGTTGTGTTTTCATGCGTATTTGACCTATGAATGTTTGTATTTCTTCTCGATTTCCTCAGCTTGTTCAATAGTGTGCTCTTTAGTCCCCGTGAGTTTGCACGTGTCCTAGGGTCTCTCTTGACTTTGGTTTGTACTTTGATTCTATTGGAATCTGGTAGAATACCAGGAATACTTTAATTTTTCTGAACTTGTTAAGATTTCCTTTGAACCCTAATAGATGAGATAAATTAGAAAAAGTTCCATGGGCTTCTGAGAAAAATGTCTATTCTGTGGTGTTTAGATAGAATCCCATAGATGTCTGTTAAGTCCATTTGATCTGTGATATCATTTCATTGGGGTATTTCTCTGTCTGTTCTTTGATGGGATGCCTGATTAGTTGCTGAGAGTGGGGGTGATGTCACCCAGTGCTTTTGTGCTTGGGTCAATCCGTGAGTTTACATCTGGTAATATTTTATGAAACTGACTGAGTCCGTGCTGTAGGCATGTGTGATAGAATGATAATGTCCTCTTGATCGACTGTTCTCTTAGTCATGAGTAGTGTCCTTTATCTTTGCTCGCCTGCTTTGAATGTGTTGCCAGATGTTTAGAACAGTGGTACCAGCTTATTTCTCAGATCGGTTTGCTTGGGAAACCTTTTCCATCTAGTTATTCTAGGTGCTGTCTACCTTTTGTGATGAGGTGCTTTTCTTGGAGGCAACAAGTAGATAGCTCCCAGTTTTTGACCTAATCTCCTAGTGCCTTAGGACTGAGTAATTGAGACCATTAGCATTCATTCAGATGTTTGTATTGCACATAATCATAACCATCTTTTGTTCCATCTGGTATGTCATCTAATCCTGCCTCACTACTGTAGGGATAATAACTTTTGGGGGGGGAGGATATTGACTTGGTTTTTCATGTTTCTTATGCCCTTGTGTTGGGATTTACACATCGGGTATAATTTTGTTGCTTGCTTTATGTTTTATCAGCTATATTTTTCTAGTTGAAGTATTTATAGTGTTCACATGAGACTTGGCTGTGGTGGTGTGTCCTTGAGAAAATAATTGCTTAGTTCAGGAGCTCGGGGTGTCTGGCGTAAGCTTTATATCATTTCCTGTGTAGGATAACTGGGAAAGCAACCACGGCTTCTGGTAGCACAGCTATGCAGGTCTTCACTAGCCAGCAAGCAAGAGTGGCCCCTCTGACTTCACAACTGCTGCAGGATAAACAGTCAAGGATAATATGGAGTGGGCATGGATTTTAGTTATTAAAATGAGGGGTGGAAGGGAAATAAGGTGACCAACTGTGACTTGGGAAAGGAATTGAGTCAGGTAAAGTCGGTGGGAGGAAGAAGGTGGGACACTCTTAGGGTCACAGACTGAGAGATGGTTAAATCTCTGGCAGGTTGCAATTAGATAAAAAGAGGAGGAGGTAAGGATGAAAGAAGGAAGAAAAGAGCTCGGAATCAGAGCTGGGTCTATGAGCTGGTTGAGGAGTCAAATCTGTCGTCTGACAGTCAACAGGATGGAGAACACAAGCAACTGCCCTAACACCTGAGCAACAGGCGAACAAAAGCAAAAGCGCCAGGAGAGATCCGTGCAGGAGCGGAGTAAACAACAGAAAATAAGGAACAAAAATACCTCCAGAGTTAATCGCTGTCAGCTGTGCTGAGCTGGAATTTCTTGGTTTCCTCTGGATCCCTGGCAGGTTCCTAGTGCTGTGATGTGGGGGAGGGGAGAGAAGGAGCCATTGGTCTCTGCAG